>NW_026131682.1:0-44491 GCF_903995435.1 Acomys russatus
ATAACAAGGAATTTAGACATACTAAAATTAGACAAATGTTGTCCTCTAGTATTTATCTGCAGATTATAGATAGTATTCTTTTCTATGTCTGTAAGATGTAGTTTAGAGCAAATAGCTAAAGACAGACAAGGATTGAGCATAGACATGCTGGTCCTCAAGCTTATGAGAGATCTACTGAATATGGCTTTAAATATATTTAAACTATATATTATAGAGAATCTTACTTCTTAGCACTAATCCTCTAGGACTTTGAGAAGATTAGGCATGGGGAATGACTCCAATTCTGGATTGTGATCCCTAACCAATGCCCCAACACTTCAACTGGTCCCAGGCCTAGCATGTACTGTGGACAAACTAGACACTCAGAGAGTCATTGGCTCATGCTGCTGAAATATGAGGTAGGTCAATATCTTCTGTGATCTCCTTCCACAGAAACAGCCTCTGATCTTCTGTGTCTCTGTAGCTGATGGCCAGACTGTCTCTGCCTATGGTGCCATGTTCCTACAGGAGATGACTGGGGCAACTGTCTAGGTACCAGGATATAACTAGTCACCTCTGTCATTTTGATTGGAACATAATATTGTCTAGGTTACTGTTTATCCTTCTCAGGTCTCTGACTACATTGATGGCTAAGCTAATGGTAGATTGACAGCTAGAGGACAAATTGATCTACTGTTATTACAATAGTCAATTGATTGGCTAATCAAAACAACTAGGTACTAGGTCTCTTTTCTTATTTAAAAAGACAAACAGGCTTGCCTTGTTCACAGGCTGCATGTTAAATGGAAAACAGTTTTTAGTGTAACTTACCTGCTTGTGTCTCTTGGTGAATAACTGTATAGAAAAAGATTTAATTTACATAAACTCTGATAATCTGAAGGTTTAATTTGGACAAGTAAAGCATTTGAGAGTTTGAGAAAGCATTTAAAGGTCGATACATGAAAGATAAAAATGTTAATAAGAAAGTATTTCAAGTTGAAATACAAGTGTTTGAGAGTCTGAGAATGTGTTTAATATTTGAGGGTCTAAGAAAGTGTTTAAATGTTGGTAAGTGCAGGTTATAAAAGTTATACAACCTTTAAAAAGTTTTAAGGTACATAAGTACAAATTATAGATCTAAAATTAGATCAATAAGCTGGTGGAGTACTGGTTGCTTATTATTCAGTCCCAAGCTCAAGATTAAATTTCCCTTTGGTTGTAGTCTGAATATAGACTTAAGGGTGCTTCTCATCATGCTAAAAATGAATCTCTCCAATCTGTGTATCAAGTCTTCAGGACTGAGAAAAGAATGTTCATGCTTTTACTGGGTTTCAAAGGCATAAGCCTACTCTAGCTATCTTATAGACACACTTTTAATTTCTGTCTCTAGTCTGTATTTGTTTCAGCAGATTTTTACCTGGATAACAGAATCCATCCAGAGCTGCTGAGATCTTGACCTGCTGGAAACTTATGTAAACCAGTCCCGTAGATATGACTACTCCCTGCTTCTTCAAGTGGATCACCTAAACAGATGCTTTTGATGAAGTGCCCCATTAGCCTTTGACTAGCTTTTCAGTCTTTCTAGGCCCTGATAACAGCACCCCTAATATCAGCAAGAAGAAGTTACAGAAGAGAGTGACTTTGCCCATTTTCCCACTTTATAGGCCAAAATTCTAAGTCAAGGGCAACTCTCTGGTATGAGGGACAAATGGTTACAAAAAAATTAGACTCTTAGTTCTGTTTAAACCAGTCATGCTTTGTGTCCTACCTTATACCAAATGAAGATTGGGTTCCATCCAGCTAATAGTCATGAGGACAAAATACCTGGCTCCTGCATTCTTAACCACTTGCTATCGCTTATTAGGGAATGTATAAATATGGCCCAGATCATGATGCTTAGAAGACAATACTCAAGGCTCAATGATGGAACGGCCCTCCAACAACATGAATTATGATGGTCTCAGTCTCTTAAGATTAAAAGAATAACATAAGAGATGGGGGAATGAAAAGATATAAAGGTTGTTTTTTTTTTTCTTTTTTGAGGGGAAAATCCCACAAGAAATTTATTTTTTACCCTTTTTTATTATTAATTTATTCATATTACATCTCAGTTGTTAGCCCATCCCTTGTATCCTCCCATTCCTCCCTTCCTCCCACTTCCCCCCTATTCCCCTCCCCTATGTTTGTGACTGAGGGGGACCTCCTCCCCCTGTATAAGCTCATAGGGTATTGAGTTTCTTCTTGGTGACCTATTATCCTCCTTCTGAGTGCCACCAGGCATCCCCATCCAAGGGACATGGTCAAATATGGGGCACCAGAGTTTGTGTGAAAGTCAGATCTCCTTCTCCACTTAATGGTGGAAAATTTCCTGTCCATCAGCTAGTCTAGGTAGGGGTTCAAAGTTTACTGCCTATATATTCCTTGGCTGGTGCCATAGTTTGAGGAGGACCCCAGGGCCCAGACCCGCCTGTAGTTTTCCAGAACCCTCTGGATCCTTCTATTTCCTCATTCCCCCATGCTTCTCACACTTAAAGCCTCAATAGGATGTCCTCCTTTCTGACCCACTTTCCTGGTAGGTAAAGTTTTTCATGGGGACGTACCACTTAGACTAGTGTCTCGATATAAGTGAGTATATACCATTTAACCCTTTTTGCTTCTGGGTGAACTCACTCATTATGATAACTTCTAGTTCAATCCATTTGTCCACAAATTTCAGGAATTCCTTGTTTTTAATAGCTGAGTAGTATTCCATAGTGTAAATGTACCACAGTTTCTTTATCCATTATTCTACTGAGGGACATATAGGCTGTTTCCATGCTCTGGCTATTATGAATAAGGCAGCTATGAACATGGTTGAACATATGTCCCTGTTGTGTGGTAGTGCATCTTCTGGGTATATTCCAAGGAGTGGAATAGCTGGGTCTTGAGGAAGCCCTATTCCCATTTTTCTGAGAAAGTGCCAGATAGATTTCCAAGTTGTACCACTTTGCATCCCCACCAGCAATGAAGGAGTGTTCCTCTTTCTCCACATCCTCGCCAGCATGTGGTGTCAGTTGAGTTATTGATCTTAGTCATTCTGATGGGTATAAGATGGAATGACAGTGTTGTTTTGATTTGCATTTCTCTGATGGCTAAGGTGGTTGAGCATTTCTTTAATTGTTTCTCAGCCATTTGATATTCCTCTGTTGAGAATTCTGTTTAGTTCTGAGCCACATTTCTCTGTTGGGTTATTTGGTTTGGTGGTGTTTAATTTCTTGAGTTCTGTATATATTTTGGATATTAGATCTTTGTCAGATGAAGCGTTGGTGAAGATCCTTTCCCAGTCTGTAGACTGTCGCTTTGTTCTCTTGACAGTGTCTTTTGCCTTACAGAAGCTTCTCAGCCTCATGAGGTCCCATTTATTAATTGTTGATGTTAAGGCCTGGGCAAGCTGTCTCCTGTGCCTATGTGTTCCAGACTCTTCCTCACTTTTTCCTCTAACTGGATTAATGTCTCTGGTTTTAGGTTGAGGTCTTTAATCCACTTGGACTTGAGTTTTGTGCATGGTGAAAAATAGGGGTCTAATTGCATTTTTCTACATGTAGACATCCAGTTAGACAAGCATCATTTGTTGAAGATGCTGTCGTTTTTCCATTGAATGGATTTGGCTTCTTTGTCAAAAATCAAGTGACCAAATGTGTGTTGAATCATCTCTGGGTCTTCAGTTCGATTCCCTTGATCCACTAGCCTTTTGCTGTGCCAGTACCATGCTGCTTTAATTATTGTTGCTCTATAGTACAGCTTGAGATCAGGTATGGAGATTCCTCCAGAGGATCTTTTATTGTATAGGATTGTTTTTGCTCTTCTGTGCTTTTTGTTTCTCCATATGACTTTGAGAATTGTTCTTTCAATATCTTCAAAATATTTTGTAGGTATTCTGATAGTGATTGCATTGAATATGTAAATTGCTTTTGGTAAGATGGCCATTTTTACTATGTTAATTCTCCTGATCCACGAACAAGGTAGATCCCTCCATCTTCTGATGTCATTTTCAATCTCTTTCTTAGGAGACTTAAATTTTTTTTTCACATAGGTCCTTCACTTGCTTGGTTAGGCTTATTCCTAGATATTTTATATTGTTTGTGGCTATCATGAAAGGAGTAATTTTCCTAATTTCTTCCTCTGCCTGTTTGTCATTTGTATATAGGAAAGCTACTGACTTTTTTGAGTTAATTTTGTATTCTGCCAATTTGCTGAAGGCATTTATCAGCTGTAGGTATTCTCTGGTGGAATTTTGGGGGTCACTTATATACACTATCATATCATCTGCAAATAGGGATAATTTGACTTCTTCCTTTCCCATTTGGATCCCCTTGATCTCCTTTTGATGTCTTATTGCTCTGGCTAGAACTTCAAGAACTATATTGAAGAGATATGGGGACAGAGTGCAGCCTTGTCTGGTCCCCAATTTTAGAGGGATTTCCTTGAGTATCTCTCCATTTAATTTAATGTTGGCTATTGGTTTGCTGTATATAGCCTTTATTATGTTTAAATAAGTGCCTTGTATTCCCGATCTCTCCAGATCTTCAAACATAAATGGGTGTTGGATTTTGTCAAATGCTTTTTCTGCATCTAAAGAGAGGATCATGTGGTTTTTCTCTTTCAGTTTGTTTATAGGATGGATTACATTGATGGATTTCTGTATGTTAAACCATCCCTGCATGCCTGGAATGAAGCCTACCTGGTCATGGTGAATGATGTCTTTGATATGCTTTTGTATTCGCTTTGCGAGTATTTTGTTGAGTATTTTTGCATCAATGTTCATAAGAGAAATTGGTCTGAAATTCTCTTTTTTTGTTGGGTCTTTGTGGGGTTTAAGTATCAATGTGACTGTGGCCTCATAGAATGAATTTTGTAATATTCCATCCATTTCTATCTTTCGGAATAGCTTGAATAGTATCAGTATTAGCTCCTCTTTGAAGGACTGGTAGAATTCTGTGCTGAAACAATCTGGCCCTGGGCTTTTTTTTTGGTTGGGAGACTATCAATGATTGCTTCTATTTCTATAGGCGAAATAGGGCTATTTATTTTGTTTATCTGCTCTTGGTTCAATTTTGGCAAATGGAATCAGTTGAGGAAATTGTGCGTTTTTTTTTTTTTTTTTTTTTTTTTTTTAGATTTTCAAATTTTGTGGCATAAATGCATTTAAAGTAGGTTCTTATGATTTTTTGTATTTCTTTGGTGTATGTTGTTATGTCTCCGTTATCATTTCTGATTTTGTTTATTTGGATAGTGTTTCTCTGTCTTTTAGTTAGATTGGCTAAGGGTTTGTCTATCTTGTTAATTTTCTCAAAGAAACATCTCTTGGTTTTGTTGATTCTTTGGATTGTTCTCTTTGTTTCTAATTTATTGATTTCAGCCATGACTTTCATTATTTTTAGGTGTCTACTCCCCTTGGGTGTTTCTGCTTCTTTTTTTCTAATGCTTCCAGATATGTTGTTAAGTTGTTTATGTGGGATGTTTCCATTTTAATTTTAAAGGCACTTAGTGCTATGAATTTTCCTCTTAGCACTGCTTTCAATGTGTCCCACAAATTTGGGTATATTCTTCTATCATTTTCATTGAATTTCAGGAAGTCTTTTATTTCTTCCCTTATTTCTTCAATGACCCATGTGTCATTAAGTAGAAAGTTGTTTAGTTTCCATGTGTTAGTATGCTTTTTGTTATTTCTGTTGCTGTTGAAGTCCAGCCTTAGACCATGGTGATTTGGTAAGATACAAGGTATTATTTCAGTCTTCTTGTATCTTTTGAGGTTTGCTTCGTGACCAACTATGTAATCAATTTTAGAGAAAGTTCCATGGGGTTCTGAGAAAAGGGTATAATCCTTTGCGTGTGGGTGGAAAGTTCTGTAGATATCTGTTAGATCCATATGATTCATGACATTGGTTAATGAAGTTATTTCCCAGCTTAGTTTTTGATTCAAAGACCTATCCTTGAGTGAAAGTGGGGTGTTGAAGTCTCCCACTGTTAATGTGTGGGTATCGATGAGTGGGGCAAGATTTGTTAATAACTCTTTTACAAATGTTGGAGCCCTTGTATTAGGAGCAGAGATGTTCAAAATCGTGATATTTTCTTGATTGACTTTACCTTTGATAAGTACGAAGTGTCCATCCTCATCCCTTTTGATTAATTTTGGTTGAAAGTCTATTTTATTAGATATTAGAATGGCTACCCCAGCTTGTTTCTTGTGACCATTTGCTTCGAATATTTTTTCCCAGCCATTTACTCTGAGGCATTGTCTGTCCTTTTGCTTGAGATGTGTTTCTTGAATGCAAAAGAATGTTGGGTCTCAATTCTCTTTATTGGAGAATTGAGACCATTGACGTTGAGAGATATTAATGACCAGTGATTGCCAAATCCCTTCATTTTGTGTATTTGAAATAGTCAAGATTTTGTTAGGTTGTGATTTTGCGATGGTATAATTACCTATTTCCTATGTAGTTTTCATTGTAGTTTGACCCACTGGGGTGGAGTTTTCCTTCTAGTAACTTCTGAAAAGCTGGGTTTGTGGCTAGGTACTGTTTGAATTTGTTTTTGTCATGTAATATCTTGTTTTCTCCATCAATGGTTATTGATAATTTTGCTGGGTATAGTAATCTTGCCTGGTATCTCTGTTCTCTTAGGGTTTGCATAACCTCTGTCCAGGCCCTTCTGGCTTTCATGGTCTCTGTTGAGAAGTCTGGAGTAATTCTGATAGGTTTGCCTTCATATGTTACTGGGCCTTTTTCTCTTGCCGCTTTTAATATTTTTTCTTTCTTCTGTGTATTTTGTGTTGTTATTATTATGTGGCGGGAAGATTACCTTTTCAGGTCTATTCTATTTGGTGTTCTGTATGCCTCTTATATGCTTATATGCATCTCCTTCTTCAAATTGGGGAAATTTTCTTCTATTATTCTATTAAAGATATTTTCTGGGCTGTGGAGTCAGTTGCCTTCTCTTTTCTCTATTCCTATTATTCTCAAGTTTCGTCTATTCATGATGTCCTTGATTTCTTGAATGCTCTCTCTCAAGCACTTTTCAGATTTAGAATTTCCCTTGATGGATGTTTCCAGTTCTGTGATTGTATCTTCAAGTCCTGATATTCGTTCTTCCATTTCTTGCAATCTGTTAGATAAGACCATCTCTGATATGCTTGCTTTCTTTTCTGATGCTTCTCTATCACATTTTTCTTCTGTGTGTTCCTTTATGATAGCTTCCATTTTTATCTTCAGGTCTTGAACTGTTTTAATGATTTCCTTCATCTGGTTACTTGTATTTTTCTGAAATTCTTCAAATGCCTCTTTATATGACTCTTTTAAATCCTCAGCCCTCTTGTTTGCCTCCTCCTTCATTTGTTTACAGATTTTATTTGTTTCTTTCCTTATCATCTTACTTACTAACGACTTGAGGTTATTTTCTTGTATATCAATTGTTGTTGGGTTCTCCAGGTTGTTTTCATTGGGATTGCTGGGATCTGGAGATGCCAACCTGTTTTGGTTTTTGTTAGTGTTCTTTCACTGTACTCTTGTCATTTTGATGACTCTGGTGTTGGGAGGTGGTTTGTAGTGACCTTCCCTATTTGAGAGTGGATAGTTGATGCCTGATTATAGGAAGGGTGTCCTTGCCTGTGGGGATCAGGGAGTATTTTCCTGGACCAGGCAGGTGATTCAGATTCTACTCCTGGAGATTTTTGTCAACACCTTAGGCTCCAGGCTGAATCATGCTAAGTAGGTTTCTGTTTGGGCCTTTTCACTGTACTGCTGTAATTCAGATCAGCAGGTTTGGGATCTAGAGTAAGGTCAGCACACAAGCTCTTTGGTTGTGTAGGTTGATCCCAGCTGCCTGTACTTCCTGTTGCTTTGTAGCCAAGACCCCAGGTTGATCAGATCTTCTGGGCTGCAGCTGTATTTTAGCTCTCTCTCTATGATCTGTAGGAGCGTCCAGCCTCTCCCATGAATTTGGGAGTTCTTGCTTGGTCTGCAGGAGCTGACCCAGCTAGGATTTGCCTGTTGGAGATTACAGGATCAGTGCCTGTTTGGCCTGAGACAATATGGTTTCAGGCCACTGGCAGTATCCAAGGAGGAAGCAATTTCCACACCCCTGTAAGCCAGGATGCTCCCAGATTGCTTTAGGTCAGCAGTTAGACCCTGCAAGCACGACCCATGGCTCCCTATATTGTGGGAGGTCCTGTCACGCCCGCAAGAATGCACCCAGCTAGGTTCTGTTGTTTGGGGAGTGCCAGGTCAGTGCCGGCAGCCTGGGCAGGTGGCTGGTGACAATGGCGATTCAGACCGCTGGTGGGAGTCCCCTGTATCTTCACTTTTCACCAGTGAAAGCCAGAATACTCCCAGCTCACTTTATGTCAGCAGTTAGGCCCTGCAAGCATGACCCATGGCTCCCTATATCATGGGAGGTCCCGTCGTAACCACAAGAATGGACCCAGCTAGGTTCTGTTGTTTGGGGAGTGCCGGGTCAGTGCTTGCAGCCCGGGAGGGTGGCTGGCGACAATGGCAATTCAGACCGCTGGCGGGAATCCCCTGTATCTTCTCTTTCCGCCAGTGAAAGCCAGGATACTCCCAGATGGCTTTACATCAGCAGTTAGAAACCGCAAGCAAGACCCACATCTCCTGATAACGTGGGCGGTCCCACTGGGCTGTGGGAGCAGTCCATGCTGGTTTCTAACTGCCCCTGTTTGCAGGGTCAATCCTTTGTGTCTGGCTTCAGATTGGGCCCAGGACACAGACCACAAGCTACACACCAGTTCTAGCTGTTTTTGGTGAGTCCCACCACCTGTGTATCCACTGGGACTAGGCAGGTGACCTCCGCAGTTTGGCGTGGTGTGGATGGAGAGGTTCAATGGTAGTTTCACCCTATTTGCTGAGACTCCTCAGGTTGGGGGCTCCGGAAAATCCCCTCCCCAAATGGCAAGTTTGGGTTTTATGTGCCGGCTGCAGCTTGGTTGTGGATTCCGTTTCAGAGTTTGGGGAGTGCGTTTAGCACCTCCAGGCTGTTGCTTGTCCTGGGGTTAGACCCACTGGAGGTCTGTGGAATTTGGGGCCCCACTCACCTGCAGTTCTCAAAATCCAGCAGTCTGTGGCTCCATTCACATCCCTGGTCTCCTCGAAGTAGATCAGCTATGGTGCATACTGGTTGATGCCATCTTGGAATCCCCCTGAAAGGTTGTTTTTCAACCCTGGCGACTCAATACCTTCTGAAATGGCCTCAGGGCTATTCTATACTTTCTAAGAAAAAACCCACCCTCATATCTGTCCCAAACACCTCACAGCACATGATGTCCCAAGCTGTAATCTTGTCACATCAGGGGTAAAATAACTAGTAACCAATCATTTTAAAGATCATTCTTAAGAACCAACCATGGTCCAACAACTCTACTTAAACACCAATTCTGCTTCTGTAAAGGTATAAAAGAGGCAGGCTTTGCTTATCCAGGTTTTTAGTACAGTGGAGCTTGGTAGACCCCATAATGATGGATCAATAAACCATCCCCTGCAATTTTCATCGGACTGGACTCTTGTATCTCATTGGGCTCTGGGAAGTATAACCTAGGCAGGAAGTAGGGCCTAGGCAGCAAGTAGGACCTAGATTCCAGGTCTTACAGTGTCTCTTCAGGTCCATTAGTAATGTAATGACACTTAAATCTTTTACCAACTTTATTCCACATCCCCAAATTGACTGTTCCTTCCTCAATATACCACAGACATAGTTCATTGACAAAATCTAAAATTTCATCCAATTGTTCAGTATTTACCCTTATTCCTCACGTTTGAAGCTTATTTTCCAATGTATTTCTGAATAAATCCTTGTTATTGCCATGTCCCATATTTTTTTGCTCACCTTGCCATTTCTTGGTAAGTGGGAAAATGTTCCACTTGTCTTTTCGAGGGGCTCACTCTCAATAGTTCCCTGTAAGAACTTCCTTAATCCTCTGGGTAGTTCTCTGTAAGAACTTCTCTATTTCTTTCAAAGGAAAACAATCCAAAAGGAGCCTAAACACAAGAACTCCTTTAGTAAAAGTCAACAATTCAAAGGTCACAGCTTGCAGCCTAAGCAAGGCATTTCTAACATGGATGAATTTAGCATGGCTCCCCACAGACATTAAATTTGATTTCATATATTGTTTATTCTGAATAATGCTGAAATAAACATGACAGACAAGTGTCTATGTGCTATTGCTAACTTTTGAAAATACATAATGTTCCATGAAAGGTTTGATGGAGCATAACTTACTCATACATTTGTTTTATAAAGTAGTTGTAGCCTGCTTATCACACTGGAGCCCTCTATTTCAACTTACACTAATAACCCCCTACTCCCATTAACCTATTTGGTCATTATTATTTTATAATTTTTATTTAGATTACATACCGACTGTTTTCTTCTCACTTGTATCTTCCTGTTCCCCCTCACTCATTCATCCTATTCCCTTCCCTTAGACTTGTAACAGAAGGGGATCTCCTTCTTCCTCCTCCCATAATGATAGGCTATCAGGTATCATGATAGCCTGCGTCCCCTTCTTCTGAGTGATTCCAGGCCTTCCAATGAAGGGGAAATGGTCAAATCGGGGGCACCAGAGTTCATGTCGGAGGCAGTCCTCACTCTCATCACAAGGATAGAGAATGAGATATCCATTGACTATATATAAAAAGAGGTCTAGTTTTCCTGCATGCACTGGCCTTGGTTGGTACAGCAGTTTGTGTAGCATCACCACCCCCCCTTGTGTGTCTAAATGCACAAAGTTTCATTCTTCTTGTGGGGCTCCTGGAGCCTCTGGGTCCTTCTGTCCCTCCATTATTCCATACCACTCTCTCCTGGAGTACTGTAGATAGTCAAATCATCTGTCCCAGTCACCTGCTAGTGGAGACTCTCAGAAGACATCCTTGTTGGGCTAATATCCACTTATAAGTAAGAGTTTGCCATGCGTATATCTTCTGAGTCTGGGTTATCTCAGCCAGGATGATCATTTCTAGCTCAATCCATTTGCTTACAAATTCCAAGATTTCCTTGTTTTTAATAGCTGAATACTAATTGTGTAAATGTACCACAGCTTCTTTATCCATTCTTTGAATAGGGTACATCTAGGTTGTTTCAAGATTCTGGTTATTATGAATAAGGATGCTATGAACATATTTGAGCAAATATCGTTCTTGTGTGGTGGAACAGCTTTGAGGTATATGCCAAGGAGTGACATAGCTGGGTAATGAGCTACTTGTCCAAATTTTCTGAGAAATTACCGAATTGATTTCTAAAGTGGTTGTACAAGTTTGCAGTTCGACCAGCAATGGAGTTATGTTTTTCTTTCTCTACAACCTTACTGGCATGTACAGTCACTTGTGTTTTTTAACGTAGCCATTCTGATGGCTCTAATATGGAATCTCAGAGTCATTTTGATTTACATATCTCAGATGAATAAGGACATTGAACATTTCTTCAAATGTTTCTCAGCCATTCAATACTCCTCTGTTGAGAATATTTCATTTAGCTCTGAATCTCATTTCTTAATTGGGTTGCATGGTTCAGTGGTGTTAGTTTCTGGAATTCTTCATATATTTTAGCTATTAACCTTTGCCAGATGTAGGATTGGTGATGATCTTTTCCCAGTATGTAGGTTCTTGTTTTGTTCTATTGACAAAGCTTACAGAAGCTTTTCAGTTTTGTGATGTCTCATTTATTAATTGTTGACCTTAGTGCCTGACAATGAGATCAAGGCTCTTTCCAAATTTTGCTTCTAACAGATTTACCATGCCTGATTTTATATTCAGGGTTTTAATACACTAGGACTTTAGTTTGTGCAGAGTGGTAAATATGGATCTTTTTGCATTTTTTTACAAGTAGACATCCAGTTAGACCAGCAGCATTTGCTGAAAATCCTATGTATGTTCCATGGTATGGATATGGTTTCTTTGTAAAAACTCAAGTGTCCAAAGGTATGATTATTTCTGTGTCTTTCATTCCATTCCATCGATCAATCAGCCTATTTCTATGCCAGTAACATGCTATTTTTATTAGTTGTTCTACAGCACAGCAAGAGATCTGGGGTGGAGATCCCTTCACTAGATATTTTATTGTACAGGATTGTTTTAGGTATTCTGTTTTTTTTTTTCTATATGAAGTTGAGAATTGACATTCAAAGTATGTAAAGTACTGTGTAGATATTTTGATTGGAATTGCATGGACGCTGTTGTTTTCTTTTGGAAAGATGGTCAGCTTTACTAAGTTGATTCTTATGATCAGTGAGCAAGGACACTCTGTCCATCTTCTGATGTTTTCTACTTTTTTTTTTTTTTTTAGAGATTTGAAGATTTTAAAGTTGTTTTCCTAGTGTGTATATGTGCTACACTATCCAGCCTTCTTGTCTAGTTAGGATAACTGGATTCTGATGAATCTGTGTTTTTTGCACGTGTTCCTATGCTGTTATTCATCTTCTAATTTCCTCTGATGTGGGCACACTTGAAGGGCCCTTCCTGGTAGTCCTTGATGGCTGATGCCTCTGTGTTTGTAGGTAGAGTCGTGGCCTAGGAATTGGCATGATGTGCTGCTAATAGTTAGTCCCTCTTGGCTACTGCCAAGTAAGTCTCTGATGGCTGCCACCTCTGGGCTTGCAGGCCGATCTAGGACACATAAGATAGTGCATGGAAGTGGAGATGTAGACCTTGAAGTTACTGGTAATCTCCTATGGCTGATGCCTCTGGATCTGCAGACAGATATGGAGCCTTGGCAAACATGCAGAGAGGAGAGAGGGTAGTCCTCATCTCTACTGATATTGCCCAATGAGTGCTGCTTATGCCACTTTAGATAAAACTGGGGCTTGGGAACTGGCATGCAGAGATCAAGGGCACACCTTACTTTTGTTGGTGGTCCTCAATGGGTGACATCTCTGGAACTGCATGCAGAGTAATACTGAGAGTCCCTAAAGCTTCCACATCTAGAACTTCAAGAAATGGTGGGGCCTGGGAAATGACTTATCTAAGTCACAGGGTAGGCCTCAGCACTTCTGATATTCTCAGTAGCAGCTGTCACTGGCTCATATTTATTTTAATTTGTACTACCCTGATCACTATGGATATTAAACATTTCTTTATGAGCTTTCTAGACATTAGAGTGTCTTACGGTGAGAATTCTCTGTTTAGATCTGTACTCTATTTGAAAAATTGGGCGAGTTTATTGATGTCTATTTTTCTGAGTACTTTATGTATGTTGAGTATCATCCATGTGCTGTCTTGGGGGTTTGTGGAGAACTTTTCCCATTGTGCAGACTGCTATTTTGTCCTTTTAATTGTGTTCTTTGTATTTCAAAAGCTTTTCAGTTTCATGAGGTCCCATGTATTAATTGATGGACTTACTTCCTAATCTGTGGATATTCTGTTCAGGATGTTGTCTTCTGTGTCATTGTGTTCCCAGGTTATTCTCTTGTATCAGATTTAGTGTATATTGTTTTATGTAGCTTTTTCTGATGCATGTATACTTGAACTTATTAAGAGTGATATATATTGTTGTCTATGCTTTCTTCTACATGCAGACATCCATGTAGACCAGCACCATTGATTGAAGATAATTTTCCTCATGGTATAGTTTTGGTAACTTTGTAAAAAATCAAGTGTGTGTTGGTATTTGTGTTTATTTCTGAGTGTTAAATTCTATCTCATGAGTCAAGCTGTCTGTTTTTCTGCCAATACCATGCAGTTTTTAATTACTATTTCTCTGTATTACAGCTTGGTGTCAGGTATGCTGATGCCTCCAGAAGTTCTCCTGTATGAGTTTGCATTCCCACCAGCAATGAAGGAGTGTTCCTCTTTCTCCACATCCTCACCAGCTTGTGGTGTCACTTGAGTTTTTGATCTTAGCATTTATTGTTTAAAATTCCTTTTGTCATAGAATATATTTTTCTACATTTATGATGATTGAAAGTTTTGCTCACCATAGTCCACTGGGTTAGAATCTGTAGTCTCTTAGAGGCTACAAAACATCTGAACAGACTCCTCTGGGTTTTAAAGTCTTTGTTTAAAAATCAAGCATACTCCTGATAGGTCTGACTTTATTTGCTTTGTCTTTTTTCCCTTGAAGCTTGTAACATTCATTTTTCTGTACATGTAGTGTCTTGATTATCCTGTTGCAAGAGAATTTTCTGTTCTGGTGCAATCTATTTGGTGTTCTGTAACCTTTCTATATGTTTATGTTTATAGACATCTTTTTCTTTAGATTCTTCTGTGAATTTTATGAAAATAATTTCTGCATGGTTGAGTTAGCAATTTTTTATTTTTGACTCATATTATTCTTAGTTTTGTTCCTTTCATAATGTCCCAAATATCCTGGATGTCTTATTTCAGAAATGTCTGAGAATTAAAGATTTTTTATTGTTGTATTGGTATCATTTATTCTTTCTTCTATGCTTGAGACTCTTTCTTTCATCTGTTGTGTTAGTTTAGTGATGTTTGTTTCCTTACCTACGTTTTTCCACCTTCAAGATTCCTTCATTTTGTTTTTTGTTTTTATCATTTCTATCTCCATTTTCAGCTTTTAAAGTGTTTTGTCAACTGTCTTCATATGTTTTATTGGGTTTTCCTCTCTTTAAGAAATTTAGCTGGGCATGGGGTGCACGCCTTTAATCCAAGCACTCGGGAGGCAGAGGCAGGTGGATCGCTGTGAGTTCGAGGCCAGCTTGCTCTATAAAGTGAGTTCAGGACAGCCAAGACTACACAGATAAATCTTGTCCCGAAAAACCAAAATGAAAAAATTATTCTTTTTCTCTTTTATGGATGCATCATCTTTAAAAGATTATATTTAAAGTTATTTTACTGAGGTTCAGCTATTAGGTTTTCCATAGCTTTCTGTAGTAGGATAGGTGGTTCCACATTTCCTGCTTTGTTTTCATCAAAATTTTTTAGTATCCTTTAGCCATTTGGGTTTTTAGATTCTAATTTCAGAGTTTATGTTTGTTGGAGTTTTTGGATGTTTCCCCCTTGGCTTATGTTTCCTCTCTGTCTACTGGTCTGTGTGCCCTGGAGTTCTGATGACAAGCTTGTTTTCAGGGATACTTGGATTACTCCTCTGGGTTTTTGTATACTGTGGCTACTAAGGTTTTGCATACTACTCTTGCTATTGGGTTCCTCCAAAAGCACTTATTGGGGTCTCTAGTGCTGGTGGGCCTTGTCAAAAGCAAGCTTGTTTGTATCCTGGAAATTGGAGTCCAAAAGGTTGAGTGCAGTTTAAAGCTGGTTGAGGAGGTTTAGTTGAAAAATTACCTCCAGGAATGCGGGCAAAGTTGTGGTATTGGAATTAAATCACATGGAATGAGGTGCAAATTTCTACTGTTGAGGGTGCTTTCAAGGGAGTTGTGTACATAGGCTTGGAGGAGAGAGGAGTTTATCAGGTGTCCTTGCATCCAATAGGCTTCCAAGAAGCTGATGACATGTTGTGATAGAAAGAAAACACAGAGAATGTGGTGCAGTTTGCCAATCTTTGGGGTGCTTTCAGAAGTGTTGGTGGGTATGTGCTTATATGGGAGGGGGTTCCTGGTGTCCATGGATCTGGAAAGCCTCCAAAAAAGTGGACAGAGAAGTGGAGTGGGACATGGAGCAAAGGGTATGAGGTACAGTGTACTGGTGAGAGTTGACTGGTATCTTGTATCACTGAGACAGGGCAGTCACCAGGAAATCAGGAGGATTTATAGGGCAGAAAATGGTGACTTGGCTATGGGGTGAAGTTTACTGTTGGTGGGTGTACAGTTATGTTCAAGAGTTATTCCTTGATAATTAGGTGACTACATAAAAATTATAAAACACAATGTAGAGTAATTTAATAATCATGACATTGTTAGGTATTATCAGTACAAAAAACAGTGAGAATCACTAGCTATTGCATGTATCTTGCATCATATCCCAACAGATTGTTCTTTGGAAACAGTACATTATATTTGTCATGTATAATTGATGAAATGTGAGTTCTGGAAGATGGTTTCTCCCTCAACTTTCTAATAGAAGTTTTCTTTGGTCCTGACAAAATTATGTAGCACTTGGATATAAAGATCCATCCCAAGCAAACTTCACAAGAGGCCAAGATAGAAAAGATCTTCACGCCCACAATTAACTTACCCTTGGTGCCTTTATAGACCAGGAGAAAGGTAACACAGACATGACAGAACAACAGCATGCTGGATGTCAGGAATTAGCTTCATTAAATGTATTAGGAAGTTTCCTGGCCTAAAAAGGTACTGTGAAGGACCAAAAGGCAAGTGAGGCATGGTATCCCATGACAGGATAGAATGCCGAAACTGAGCCCTTGTTGAACACAATTATGATATGTTATATTTATCAAGAAAGAATATTATCTGGTATGCTTAGAATGCCAGTCGTATCTTCTGTTTTATTAAGGTTATTGTAAGTCTAACATTTTTTTAAAATTATATTAATTTATTTAGATTACATCTCAATGGTTATCCTCTCCCTTGTATCCTCCCATTCCTCCCTTCCTCCCATTTATCCCTTACTTCCCTCCCCTATTACTGTGACTGAGGGGGACTTCCTCCCCCCCGTATATGCTCATAGGGTATCAAGTGTCTTCTTGGTAGCCTGCTATCCTTCCTCAGAGTGCCATCAAGTCTCCCCATTCAAGGGACTTGGTCAAATATGAGGCACCAGAGTACATGTGAAAGACAGACCAGACTGGCCCAAATCTGACTAACATAATGTTCTTCTTGTAGGTTTCTAGGATCTCTGGATCCTTCAACTTTTTCATTCTCCCATGCTCCTCTCATCTATAGTCCCAGTTGGATGTCCAGCCCTCTGTCCCAGTTTCCTGGTTAGTGAAGACATTCATGGGACATGCCCCTTGGGCTAGTATGCTGATATAAGTGAATATATACCATTTGTCTCTTTCTGCTTCTGGGTTAACTCACTCATTATGATCATTTCTAGCTCAATCCATTTGTCCACAAATTTTGGGAATTCTTTATTTTTAATAGCTGAGTAGTATTCCATAGTGTAAATGTACCACAGTTTCTTTATTGATTCTTCTACTGAGGGACACTTAGGCTGTTTCCATGATCTGCCTATTATGAATAAGGCTGCTATGAACATGGTTGAGCAAATTTTCTTGTGTGCTTAAGAATCTTCTGGGTATATTCCAAGGAGTGGAATAACTGGTTCTTGTGGAAGCCCTATTTCTAGTTTTCTGAGATATCACCAGATAGATTTCCAAAGTGGCTGTACTAGTTTGCATTCCCACCAGCAATGAAGGAGTGATCCTCTCTCCCTACATCCTCGTCAACATGTGGTGGTTTTTGAATTATTTATCTTAGCCATTCTGATGGAATCTCAGAGTTGTTTTGATTTGCATTTCCCTGATGACTAAGGAGGTTGAGCATTTCTTTAAGTGTTTCTCAGCCATTTGATGTTCCTCTGTTGAGAGTTCTCTGTTTAGTTCCAAGCCCCATTTCTCAATTGGGTTATTTGGTTTGGTGGTGTTTAATTTCTTGAGTTCTTTATATATTTTTGATATTAGACCTTTGTCAGATGTAGGGTTGGTGAAGATCTTTTCCTAGTCTGTAGGCTGTCTCTTTCTTCTCTAGACAGTGTCTCCTGCCTTAGAAAAGTTTCTGAGCCACATGAGGTCCCATTTATTAATTGTTGACATTAAGGCCTGGGCCATTGGTTTTCTGTTCAGGAAGTTGTCTCCTGTGCCAATGTGTTCCAGGCCCTTCCCCACTTTTTCTTCTATCTGACTTAGTGTCTCTGGTTTTATGTTGAGGTCTTTGATCCACTTGGATTTAAGTTTTGTGCAAGGTGACAAATATGGGTCCAGTTGCATTTTTTTTTACACATAGACATCCAGTTAGACCAGCACCATTTGTTGAAGATGATATCATTTTTTCATTGAATGGATTTGGCTTCTTTGTCAAAAATCAAGGGACCATATGTGTGTGGATTCATATCTGGGTCTTCAATTCAATTCCACTGATCAACCAGCCTGTTGCTGTGCCAGTACCATACTGTTTTAATTACTGCTGCTTTATAGTACAGCTTGAGATCAAGTATGGAGATTCCTCCAGAGGATCTTTTATTGTACAAGATTGTTTTAGGTATTCTGGGTTTTTTGTTTTTCCATATGAAATTCAGAATTGAACTTTCAATGTCTTTAAAAAATTGTGTAGGTATTTTGATAGGGATTGCATTGGATCTGTAGATTGCTTTTGGTAAGATGGCCATTTTTACTATGTTAATTCTTCCAATTCATGAGCAAGGAAGATCATTCCATCTGCTCATGTCTTTTTGAATCTCTTTCTTCAGAGTTTTGAAATTTTTTTCAAACTTTTCCTTCACTTCCTTGGTTAAAGTAACTCCTAAATATTTTATATTGCTTGTGGCTAATGTGAAAGGTGTGATTTTCCCAATGAGGCCATAGTCACAGCAATACCTAAACCTCAGGAAGACCCAATAAAGAAAGAGAATTTCAGACCAATTTCTCTTTTGAACATCGATGCAAAAATACTCAATAAAATACTTGCAAAACGAATACAAGAACACATCAAAGATATCATTCACTATGACCAGGTAGGCTTTATTCCAAGAATGCAGGGATGGTTTAATATGCAGAAATCCATCAATGTAATCCACCATATAAACAAACTGAAAATAAAAAACCACATAATCATTTTCTTAGATGCAGAGAAAGCATTTGATAAAATCCAACAGCCATTCATGTTCAAAGTTTTGGAGAGATCTGGGATACAAGGCACTTTCCTCAACATAGTAAAGGCTATATACAGCAAGCTAATAGCCAAAATCAAATTAAATGGTGAGATATTCAAGGAAATTCCTCAAAAATTGGGAACAAGGCAAGGTTGCCCACTTTCTCCATATCTCTATAATATATTTCCTGAAGTTCTACCCAGAGCAATAAGACAAGAAAAGGAGATCTAGGATATCCAAATGGGAAAGGAATAAGTCAAATTATTCCTATTTGCAGATGATATGATAGTGTACTTAAGTGACCCTCAAAATTCCACCAGAGAACTTCTACAGCTGATAAAGACCTTCAGAAAATTGACTGGATACAAAATTAACTCAAAAAAGTCTGTAGCCTTCTAATACACAAATGACAAGCTTGTAAAGGGGCAAATTAAGAAAACTGACATCTTTTTAAAAAAACATTTATTTATTTAATTTTATGAATCTGAGTTCTCTATCTTCATGTACAGCTGTATGCAAGAGGAGGCCATCAGACCACATTGTAGATGGTTGTGAGCCTCCATGTGGTTACTAGGAATTGAACTTAGGATCTCTGGAAGTGCAGACACTGATCTTAACTGCTTAGCCATCTTTCCAGGCCCTAAGTGTGACATCTTAAATGTACATCAAAATGCAGATCCTCATACATAGTCTTTAAAATATTTTTCTATTTATTTTTTAAACTATGTATTTCTAATTATGTATGTCTGTAGGTATGCATGTATATGATGAGAGAGAGAGAGAGAGAGAGAGAGAGAGAGAGAGAGAGAGAGAGAGAGAGAGAGAGACTTGTTTTTGAACAAGTGAATGTCAGGTAATCATGTACCCCAGAGGAAGGCATCTTATGCTTTAGAGTTAATGTTACATGGGGTTATTCACATAATTTTGTAGGGTTGAGTATTGAATCAGGTCTTTTCAAGATCAGGCCATGACATTAGTTGGTGAGACAACAATCCATCCTCTTTAGTATTCTTTCTGTTTATCAAAGCATTATTTTTTCTTCTAAGTTTAAATCATCTCACTTCTTGGATAACATCAAAAATACCCTATTTTCCTCTGCAAGGAGGAGCATTGTTTTACCATCATCTGTAAATACAAGTTCACTCTCACAAACTTCCTAATTTTCTCTAATCACCATTCAACTGGTACCAAAGTCATTCATCCATGTAGTAAAATAGGATCACTGATTTTATATTGAACATTTTTTATTTTATAGATTAAAAGAATATTTACACTCTCCATTATGCTGCCAATAGTTATAAATTGTGAAATAAGTGTGTGACCGCAAGGTTATCTTGACAGTGTAGATAACTGTAGTAGCAATTATACATCTTTGGAACATTATTACAAGAAAAAGTGAGCTTCATTTTAAAAAGCCATATATCTTGGACTACAACTCAATATTTGGTGGATAGGCACCAACTTTTTATTTGTCAGTTAGAATTTCATTTACCTGTTAGTTTACCTGGCCCAACTCAAGACCCAGCCCATGTGAGAGAGCCAACCCCTGACAGTATTACTGATACTCTTCTGTTCTTCCATACAGGAGCCTAGCTGAGTTGTCCTCTGAGGGACTCCACCCAGCAGTGTTTCTGAACAAATGCTCAGATTCATAGCCAAACACTGGGTGATACATATAGAGACTTGTAGAAAAAATGGTGGAAGGAGAAAGGACATGGAAGTGACAAGAGCTCCAAAAAGACCAACAGAGCTAGCTAACCAGTGCTCAAAGGGCCTTGCTGAGACTGAGGCAACCACCAGTGATCATGCATGAACTGGTTCTCTGCCCCCTATACATATGTAGATGATGGGCAGCTCAAGCTTCATGTGGGTCCTCTAGTAAGAAAATGGAGGTCTATTCCTGACATGAACTCTCATGAAATATTACCTTAGGAATATGATTTCTCCCTGATCTTTGGAAGACAAGATTTGTCTGGTCTTAATAAAATTATGTAGAGCTTGGGAACAAAGATGCATCCCAACATCCCTGCACTGGAAGCCAGGATAGAAAAAAATCTCCAAAGCCACCATGACCTTGCCCTTGGTGCTATGGTAGACAGGGAGGAAACTGATCCACACAGTGCAAAGCACAGGCATGCTGAATGTCAAGAACTTGGCTTCATTGAATGTGTCAGACAAGTTCCTGGCCAAGAAAGCCAAAATGAAGCTTCCCAAGGCCAGGCACCCTAAGTATCCTAGGGCACAATAAAATGCTATAACTGAACCCCTGTGGCAAACAATGATGATGTGACCATGTTCAGAGTCTGCATCAATATCAAGAGAAGGAGGAGAAACTCCTAGCCAGACTGAACAGAGAATAATTTGGATGAGTGTACAGAGAGGAATGATGTAGTTAAGTGTTCCTGAAACCAGAATGTACCTCATCTTTCTTGCAGGATCTGTGGCTTTGAAAGCCAGAACCACTGTGATTGTTTTGGCCAACACAGTGGAAATAGCCACAGTGAATGCAGTTCCAAATGTGATTTGCTGCAGGACGCAGGAGACTGAGTTTGGATGGCCAATGAATAGCAAAGAGCAGAGGAAACAGAACATGAGTGACATGAGTAAGATGTAGCTGAGAGCATGGATATTGGCCTTCACAATTGCTCTGTCATTGTGCTTTAAAAACACCCGAAGAACCAGAACTGTGAAGGCAGAGAAGCCCAAGGCCATTAAGGCCAAAATCATCCCCAAAGGGTCTTCATAGCTCAGAAAGATCACAGCTTTTGGAATGCAGTTGTTCTTCCCTGTGTTGGTATACTGGTCCTCTGGACACTTCACACACTGATCCATATCTGATAGAGAAAGTAAATATTAGTTAGTGCAGCTTCAGCAGTTTATTGACAAAATATTTCACAGAAATCTGTTAGAGAAGGCTTGCAATATCTTCATTTTTTGGTAATAACATAATTGAAGTATATTGGTGTACAAATAACAATTCCAAACCATCATTTGTTTATTTAACTGTGTTAAGAAGATCATCTAACATGTTTGTAAAGAGCAAGAATTCTTACGTATTGATATAGAAGGAACCGTAAAAGAATTAATCAAGGTTGGTGTGTGTGTGTGTGTGTGTGTGTGTGTGTGTATTGGTGTGTCCATATAGAAGTAACAGATGATCTTATAAATTTGGTAATGATTTGGTTTATATGTGGGAAGTAGATATGTGAGTGTGAGAAGTGAAATTTACACTAATATAATATTAATGTTTGAAAATTATAAAAATAATAATTAAAGTGTCCTTAATTATGTTCTAATCTGGCTTTATGACAAAGAACACCTGAACCTTGTTAATGAAAAGCCCTAACCCTATCACTGAAGGTAGATACCACTATACATTGAACTCTACAAAGACATCAAATTTTACTCCATCTCCATAGGAAACTTCCAGTCCCTTCCTGCCTCCTTCACTTTTATCTGTATGAGAACAAGGCTCTGTGAATATATCTGGGTTTAGACATATATTGATGAACAGGAATCATCAAGGAAGAGTGGTAACCCATTTTTTAATAGAACAAACTACCTCATTCACAATACAATATTTCCAAATGGTAAGTATAAGAATTTTTATTGCAGTTATATGGAATTATTAGACAATTGCAGAAACTTGTGATGTATTTCCAGATTTTTAATTCTTCTTTGTATATATATAAAACAATGTCTTATTGCACAGCTGTATTTAGCTAATTTGATTTAAAAGCTGGAAAATTGACTCAACAGTGAAGAAAATGTTCTTCTCTTGAGATAATATGGGTTCAATTCCAAGCACCAACATTTGGTTTTTCCAACTTGCTGCAAAAATAGCTATAGGGTTATTAATTTCCTCTCACCTTCAACTGCCCTTGAGTACACATACCCTCAAAATTCACTAATAAATAAATTGTAATAGAAATATTTTGTAGTATTTTTATTTAGTTAGTTTCATTTTATTTTAATAATTTTATTGTATGTACTGAGAGTGAGAACATGGTACAGTGACACAGATATAAATGGTAATGTGGTGAAGAAAATTAATGCATCCCCTACCTCACATAGCCAAAGTTTTTCTGTGGCAATAGTTACAATCTACTAATACAACTCACTTGTAGGAAGGAGCAATCAGAAAACTGAGACTACAGTGAATAATAATGTGCTGCATTTGAGGAATAACTTTGGATTTTTTTGCAGTATGTATTAGCTTTATCTTTCTCACATTGTCCTATTTGAGATAATTACACTGTAAAGTAATAGGTTACAAATGTAATTACCCTTAACTCTTACTAATTTTTACATTTAACGAAATATTATTACTATTTGTTTAATAATTTTGGAGTATATTGGAGTGCATAAATGTCAGAAGCCATTTTCTACAAGTCATTTGCCTCCTCTTATTGTATGGGTCCTGGGGATGAACTTAAGGCACCAGTCTTAGTGGCAAATGATTTAAATGTTGAGCCATCTCACTGGCCAGAAATGTCTTTCATTTCATTACATTGTATGAAAGGCAAAATACGAGATAAGCTATGCTTTAGCCATTTCCATTTAGCCAAAATTAAATTTATATTCAGTGGGTAAATGGATTCTGTACATGGTAATTACTATCAATACAAAAACACTCTAATTTATTACTTTATGAAATTAATTTGGTGTTATATATAAAATATTTGATACAATACTCTTTATATTTTGTGCATTATGTGTCAACACTTATCCTCACCTTCACATCAAAATTTTAAAATGACATCAAAAATTTAAAAATATCTATTACACTAATTCTGTCTCATATTTAGCAGTTTCTGATAATGTTACAAGTAATTTTTAGATGACTATAATAATTTTTCTAAGGATACAGATTTGGTTTCCAGCACACACATTACACAGTCCAATGGATTGTTTGCACTACTCGGTTTTCTGTGTGGTTCTGTACATACATGCAAATATAATAATGGATATTTTAAAGATTTATGACTGGAACTTTTTCTCCATGTAGTTTTGGAGGAGATTAATCATGAAGAAATATCTCATGTAGAAGGCAGTCACACTGCAGTTTATGAAAATGGTTTCTTTGATAAAATATATGACATAAATTTTCAATAAACAAAAATACAAGTTATTTTTGGCTATAATATTATTAAAGTCTGCATTACTAGGAAGACTAGTGGAGCAAATGATATATTTTCCTTGTTGCCTTTATATGCTGCTTCAGTATCCCTTTGTGATTGGAGCAAAACCAATGTGAAGCCTTTATTAGGACAAACAACACTCACTTGTCTCATTAGAAATTTCATTTTCAGTGCAGGGAATACAATCAAAACAGCAGGCTCACATGCCCTCCTGCTTGAATTTTCTGAATCCAGGACCACAGTCAACACTGCATACTGAGGGAAGCATCTGAGAAAATAAAAAACATGTTGATGTCAGAAGTTTTATTATTCATTTAATAACAATATTAGCATGTTGAGATATCAAGAAACTTATTTTATATTCAGAAACTTAGGTACCCAATGTCAATAAGCACTTTGTATAGTGCCAAATATATTAATATACTGTAACAAATTGATGAAAATTTGTGCTCTTTACCAAATCTTAGAAATTCTTGAAAAAATAACTTTTAGTTTACTTTGTGCAAACACTACAGACATTGCATGCTGATTTTCTAGTTAATTTTCATCAAGCTGACACAAAGTAGAATAAACAGACAGAGAGGATGGAAAAAAGCTTCAATGAGCAATGCTCTGTGTCAGTCTGTCCTGTCTTTATGACTGTGAGGAATTTCAGTAATTGGTATTCATTGTAAGTAGGACCAGCCTACTAAGGGCAGTGAAAATTTTAGACAGTGATGTATGAGAAATCAAACAGAGCAAGCCAGTAAGCAGTGTTCCTTCAAGGGCCCATGCTTCATTTTTAGTCTCCAATTTTTTGCCTTGATATCCCTTGTCTATAATCTATGAACAAAATCATCCATTCTTCCTCACTTTATTTATGGTTAGTGTTTAAGCACAGCAATGGCTTAGCAAGCTATGATGAAAGCACATCTACAACAAGGGAACTATCTTCTGAAATATTAGATACCATATATGTCCTTCCACATGTTAAAACTGCAAATCTTGGCAAACTAGGTATAAAGAATACCAGCTCAAAAGACAGATCTGGTGTGTCAGTAGTGACAAAGTGCTGAGTCTTTTTGTAAGAATGAGGAAGGTGAAGTACTTTCTGCAGTGAGAAGACCTTACACAGCTGGTAAATACTGGGTGAGCCTGAGGAAAGGTTACTTTGACTAAAGTTAAATTATGGATTTCATAAGTTAAAAGAAAATCATCTTTGTATTACGCTGAACCTGAAGACAGGGCACTATATATTGCAACAGAAATTTGCTAATCTTGCATGCTCATTTTAATCCATCATTTAGTGTTAAGTTCTGTGTGAAAACCTCAGTGTCCCTGGAGCACAGGCTTATCTCCTGTCCATCACAGGTAAAGATAACTACATCTCTTCTATTTGTTGTTGTTGTGGTTATGGTTTTGCTACTGGGTAGCATTAATACAACAAAGTTCCCTATGTAGATCAGGGAACATTTCTTTTTCACTGTTTTTACATATATTTTCACATTCATTTTGGCACTTATCAAGATTATAATGATTATTTTTAAGAATAGTGGTGAAAATGCACATTTCTTTCCAATTTCTTTTCATTTTTTAAAGGCATGTTCCTTATGTCTCCTTGCCTGTCTTGGAACAGCTACAGAGACCAGACTGGTCACAAATGAAGAAATAATTTCCTTACTCTTCATACTAAGTATTTGGATTAAAGACATGCACTACATATACCTTGTAACTTTCTGATGTTAATGACATTTTCTCCCTCAGTAGAACTAGTATGATTCTGTCAATCTGTTTGCCATAGAAAATCCTATTCTGTCAAGATGTGTTTTTTTCTGACAGGTTATTTTGTTTTGTTTTGTTTTGTTTAATTCTGAATGTATGATGGAATTCTTCAGAAACTCTTTATGCATGTTTTTGGATAATCATGGAATTACACCTTGGAGCGTATTTACATGACGTATCTCTTTTAACTCATCTGCATTTGTTGAATCATGCTAACATACCTGAAATGAGGTAGTCTTGGTGAACAATCTGCTCTCGGTAAGTGATTAGATAAAAACTATTCCATCCATGTCCATCAATTGGATGGTTCTCACATTTTTTATTTCTCTATATTACAATGCTTTACCTCAATTGTTATAGAAGAATTTTGTCCAAGTTTAAAATTAACATTTTCCCATGGAGGTAACAAAAAAGTTTGGGTTTTTTTTTTAAGTTTATTAAGCCAATCTTGTAGTCGTGGATATGTGTTAGGGAATATGATCATGAATATTAAATTATTGTTGAATATTACTTGATATGTAATGTCCATTTTTTGTTATTGCAACATTTGATAGTTTTCTCATAGTTGTCTTTCTCTGGATTTTACTCTTGTCTATATGTTCCTTTAACATGTAATGTTCATCTTATTAAGTGGTTCCTCTAGTATCTCACAGTGCTGCATCAGTGGTTAAGAACTCTTATGTTTGTGTCTATCTTTGAACTTTAGTCTCTGTCCTTCTATTATGAATAATAACGCTGCTAAGAATAGTTACTGTGATTGGCTCTTGTGACTCTAAATGTTTGAAATACATCACTGTTACTCTCCTCCTTTACGAATGTCCATAAAGGAATCTGCTGTTACACATATTGGGCCTCCTTTCTATGACATTATCATTTGTACTGTGCCCTTCAACTTTTATATTTGTTACAAAGTAATTTGTTTCTTGGTTTTTCTGTGTAGCCTTGGCTGACCTAGACTTACTTTGTAGACCAAGCTGGCCTTCAACTCATGTTAATCCATCTGCCTCTGCCTGCCTAATGCTGGAACAAAGTAAATTTTAAGTTAAATATGTAAATGGATATTTCTTTACTGATGTTGATTATTTGCTATTTAAATGACAATTGTATCATGATGGTCACACATATTTTAGAAGATCAGTGAACATAGGATTCTCTACCATGATCCACAGCAAATAGCACTCCTGCTGACACTTTCCATAGCACAGTATCTACTGTTGACTTAGGAAAATATACTGCATAGTATTTCCATGAATTTCATTCTGGGAAGGAACAATTACATGTCTATAGAGTGTATGCTGACGACTCCTTCTTCACTGTGCAGGACCTAGTAAATGTGCCAGGCCCCTCAAACTTGGACCACACCTAACTACAGAGAGCTTTCCCATAGATTTATAGTTAAATTCTCAAATGTTTTGAATGTGGTCACTTTACGAATTGCGAACCTACATCAACAGTGGAAAAAAGAGACCTGTCCAATGTGAATTTCAAACATGTTCTTTTTTTTTATTAATTTATTCTTGTTACATCTCAATGTTTATCCCATCCCTTGTATCCTCCCATTCCTCGCCCCCCTGCCATTTTCCCATTATTCCCCTCCCCTATGACTGTTCCTGAGGGGGATTACCTCCCCCTATATATTCTCATAGGGTATCAAGTCTCTCTTGGCTACATGCTGTCCTTCCTCTGAGTGCCACCAGGTCTCCCCCTCCAGGGGACATGGTCAAATGTGAGGCACCATAGTACGTGAGAAGTCATATCACACTCTCCACTCAACTGTGGAGATATCTGACCATTGGCTAGATCTGGGAGGGGTTAAAGTTACCTCCTGTATTGTCCTTGGCTGGTGCCTTAGTTTGTGCGGGACCCCTGGGCCCAAATCTGCCTATCATATTGTTCTACTTGTAGATTTCTAGGACCCTCTGATCCTTTTATTTTGCTATTCTCCCATGCGCTCTTCATTTAGAGTCCCAATAGGATGCCTTCCCCTCTGTCCCAGTTTCCTGGTAAGTGAAGGCTTTCGTGGGACCTGCCCCTTGGGCTAGTATGCAGATATAAGTGAGTATATACCATTTGATTCTTTCTGCTTCTGGGTTAACTCACTCATTATGATCATTTCTAGCTAATCCATTTATCCCAATTTCGGGAATTCCTTGTTTTTAATAGCGAGTAGTATTCCATAGTGTATATGTACCACAGTTTCTTTATCCACTCTTCTACTGATAGACACGTAGGCTGTTTCCATGTTCTGGCTATTATGAATAAGGCTGCTATGAACATGGTTGAGCAAATTTTCTTGTTGTGTGCTGGAGCATCTTCTGGGTATATTCCAAGGGGTGGAATAGCTGGGTCTTGAGGAAGCCCTATTTCCATTTTCTGAGATAGCAACAGATAGATTTCCAAAGTGGCTGTAATAGTTTGCACATTCCCACCAGCAATGAAGGAGTGTTCCTCTCTCCCCACATCCTCGCCAGCATGTGGTGTCGACTTGAGTTTTTGATCTTAGCCATTCTGATGGTGTTGTAAGATGGAATCTCAGAGTTGTTTTGATTTGCATTTCCCTGATGACTAAGGAGGTTGAGCATTTCTTTAAGTGTGTCTCAGCCATTTGACACTCCTCTGTTGAGAATTCTGTTTAGTTTCCAAGCCCCATTTCTCAATTGGTTATTCGGTTTGGTGGTGTTTAATTTCTGAGTTCTTTATATATTTTGGATATAGATCTTTGTCAGATGTAGGGTTGGTGAAGATTTTTTCCCAGTCTTAGGCTGTCGCTTTGTTCTCTTGACAGTGTCTCATGCCTTACAGAAGCTTCTCAGCCTCATGAGTCCCATTTATTAATGGTTGACATTAAGGCCTGGGCCGTTGGTGTTCTGTTCAGGAAGTTGTCTCCTGTGCTGATATGTTCCAGGCTCTTTCCCACTTTTTCCTCTAAGTGGCTTAGTGTCTCTGGTTTTGTGTTGAGGTCTTTAATCCACTTGGATTTGAGTTTTGTGCAAGGTGACAAATATGGGTCCAGTTGCATTTTTTTACACATAGACCTCCAGTTAGACCAGCACCATTTGTTGAAGATGCTATCCTTTTTTCCATTTGAATGGATTTGGCTCTTCTTTGTCAAAATCAAGTGACCATATGTGTGTGGATTCATATCTAGGTCCTTCGATTCGATTTCCACTGATCAACCAGCTGTTGCTGTGCCAGTACCATGCTGTTTAATTACTATTGCTATTATAGTACGTTTGAAATAAGGTATGGAGATTCCTCCGGAGCACCTTTTATTGTACAAGATTGTTTTAGCTATTCTGGGTTTTTTGTTTTTCCATTTTGAAGTCAAAATTGAAACTTTCAATGTCTTTAAAAATTGTGTAGGTATTTTGATAGGATTGCATTGAATCTGTAGATTGCTTTTGGTAGGATGGCCATTTTTACTATGTTAATTCTCTCCCCGATCCAT
Source organism: Acomys russatus (assembly GCF_903995435.1). NCBI lineage: Eukaryota > Metazoa > Chordata > Mammalia > Rodentia > Muridae > Acomys > Acomys russatus. The sequence continues at coordinate 29,052 of NW_026131682.1, forward strand.
GAGCAAGAAAGATCATGCCATCTTCTCAGGTCATCTTCAATCTCTTTCTTCAGAGTTTCAAACATGTTCTTATATCTCCATCTTAACTTTTATATACACACACAAGCACTGTGTTTTGGAAATTACAAAGTCCAGTACTTCACCCTCTCTTTAGAGTAAAAAAAAAAGAATCTTTAGACTGTGAATTTTATGTTTGAAAATTGAGCCTATCATTAAATTGTGGTGACAACTTACTTTCCTTGTCACTTGTCCATGTGATATTTCTTGCATGTATAGGTAACAATACTTGAGAAGAGAAATAGAGGAGTTTCTTAGTAGCTCATGTCTGTTATTATTTAATAATTATGTATCTTCTCTCTTTATGTTGAATTTATTTATTCTCTGACACTTATATCATATATACCACTTATATTACTCTTTTAGCCTGTATATTTTTATCAGGGTGGTTACTGTACTTCTTTTGACTTTGTGGATTTATGATATTTGTTTTCAAGCACAACACTTTAGACTGCTATGCTGCTCTGATAGTTCCAGCAACTGATGATTCTTATGTTGAGTATGCAAGAATTAGTGTTTGAGTCACAGAAGCGCTAGTCTCAAATTCCCATTGTATGTTAATAAAATTTCAAATGACAATTTTCTATGTGGTAATAAAAGTGCTATGTTTACAGACAAAGATACAACAAAAATACAATTTCTAAATTAAAAACAGATTATATTTAATTCTGAGAGACTCATTCAGAAAGAAGTAGTATGTTTGATGATTGATGATTGGTCAGATGATTTTAAATGACTAGCAACAGACAGGAATACTATCCTTTCCATAAATAGAAACAAAAAATGTTATATTCCATCTAATTTTTCCCATTTTCATTAAAAACATATGATTATCCTTTCCCACATGTTTTACTTTTTAAACTTCTACAAACTTTTAATATTGGCACATACAAATATTTTAGAAATTTCCAGATGTTTCTATTCCTCAGTAGGATGCTAGTATTATGTTAGAGTAATTGGAAACATGGTCAAAGGATGTATTCTAAAGAAAAAATATTTTTCAGTTATGTCAACTGTGAATCACATGTGTTTTAATGGAGCAATATTGGGATACTTGTGCATCTCCTTAATCTGTGCATATATGTCTGGAGAAGGCATATTCCTAGGCACTTGAAACCAAACTAATACAGTGCAAAATATTATCCAAGACCATGGAATCCATTACAATCATATGATATATCTGAGCATTGTTCATGTCCATACATTCAGATGCATACATACATATATCTTCTTATAATTTGTTTGTTTATCCATCTTATATCCTGACCATAACCCCTTCTCTCATCTGCTTTAAGTCTCAACCTTGCTCCTTCTTCCTCTATTGCCCATCCTCTGTTCCTCAGAGAAGTGGTGCCTACTTATAAATGCACCCTAGATCTACAAGTCACATCAGGACTGAGCATGTCCTCTGCCCCTGTAGTCTTCCAGGGGATAATGATAAAAAATGTACAACACAGTCCATGTTAGAGATAGACCCTCCTTCCCATAACAAGGGGCCCATGTGATACCTGCGCTGCCCATTGGCAACATCAGTGTAGGAGGCCTAGATCCATTCTATACATGGTCATGGTTGGTGCTTCAGTATTCACACGTCCCTCCATGTCCTGATTAGTTTACTCTATTGTTCCTTTTATGGAGTCTTATCAACTGTAAGTTCTTCTATCCTTCCCTGCACTTTTCACTAGGCTCTCTATGTTTTGCCTAAGGTTTCAATGCAATTTTCAGCATTGATTTCAATCCAGTGCTATGTGGAGCCTCTCAGGAAGCAGCTATGCCATGGTCCCATCTGTGAGCACAGCAAAGCATTGTTAATAGTGTCTGGCTGGCTCTCTCCTGTGTGGTGGGTCATGGGTAGTTACAGGCAATGGTTGGGCATTCCTTACATCTTTTTTCCATCTCTTTCTTTGCATATCTTCTAGGCAGGGTAAATTTTGGGCCACAGTTCTGTTAAATGGTTTGGTGTTCCCCTTCTGTCTACTTAGAAGGTGTCCTTTTCAGTTTCCATGACCCCTGCTACTGGAATTCTCATCTGGAGTCACACCTACATTTCATGAAAAGCCTATGCTGTGTTAATTCTCCAGTATCTGAGAGATATGTCTCCATCCACATTTTCTCTTCTTTCTGCTGGCCCACTCTCCACCAACCTCCCATTTCCTCAGGTCTGATCTTTAGAATAATTTTCCTCCTGGTACCCTCTCTTATCTTGTTCTCTCTCTCTTCCAACTCTCCTTCTGTATATTCTGTTTCTGCTTCTTCATGAGATTTAAGGATCCTCCTTGGGTCCTCCCTCTTACTTATTTTCTTTGTGTCTTTCAATTGGATGTTTTACCTGTACTATGTGGCTAATATCTTCTTAGGAGTGGGTACATACCATGTATGTTTATCTGGGTTTAGATTACCTTACTCAGAATGATTTTTCTAGTTCCAACCATTTAACTGAAAATTTCATGATTTTCTTGTTTTTCAGTAGCTAAGTACCTTTTCATTGTGTAAATGTGCCACAGTTTCATTATCCATTTGGGGAACATTTACATTGTTTCTGGTTTTGGGCAATGATGAAATAACTCTATGAACACAGTTGAGCAAGTGTCCTTGGATAGATATATAGGAGTTAGAGCTTTATTCCATTTTCTATGAAAGTGAAAGATTGGTTTCCAATGTCAGAACAACATCTTTTTTAAAAAATCCATATCTGGTGTGTAGATTTACTTGAAAATAGAAAGATTTTGAAGCCAACAAATCTGTATCATAGGAGTGTGCTACAGAGACTGATGCACCAAAAATGAACCACACATGATGAGTATCTGGACCCCTGCTCAGATAGTCTCCTTGTGTGTCCCATAATATAGAGAGTAGGGCTACCTCTGACATTTACTGTGGGTATCACTTACTGATGACCTCCCCAGGGTTAGAATGAGAGGAGACATGGGGGCCTACAACTACCATGTAAGATTAACAAATTAAAAATTAATATTTAAAAATTAAAATAGTAATTATAAAGATTTTCTACCTGAAAAGTCAAACTGCAAAGGTTAAAGGAGTACTATTTAGATGTATTTGAGGAAATATGTTAAATTTGTTGCTCAATAATTATAATTACTTTTTAGTATAGGAGCCACATTATGTGCCAGAAATACTCTTGTATATTCATCAGTCATTCATTCACTACCTTCAACAATTCAGTTAACTTAATAGGAAAATAATGCAAACTCAGGGGTTCACAGATGTGTATTTATCATATTGCTCAATATATTAAATGGATACATAACCAGGTTTTCAGTTTGATCAAAGCCTTGTTTTTAATCTTTTGTGACATCATGCAATAACCTCAGATGGAAATTGAGGTCTGTGAAAGATGCTTGTGTACGGGAGATGTACTCTTATTAAATTTTATAGCTTTTGAAATCTTCAAGATATATAAGTCACCCCAAAGTCATTACATAGGAAATTTATTTTAAATTTGGAAATGGGGGACAATGTCATTAAATGCAGGATAGTCATTGTATTGACTACAAATTAACATGGGTAGATATTTGTTCATAATAAATATTGTACCATTTTGCAGACTAGCTGAAAATGAACGGTTTGCACTGGCTTTGGCTTTTTTAGTGGATGAAGTCAATAGAAACCCTGATCTTTTACCAAATTAGTCTTTAGTATTTCAACTACCAGTTTGTATAATTGTGTCACAATTATATGCGCTCTTTCCTTTATCTGAACAAAATGATTATATTCTTCCTAATTATGTTTGTCAAAAAGAGTTCGAGTGTTCAGTAGCACTTACAGGACCAAATTGGGAAACATCTATGATGTTTCATAGACTCCTGGCCCACTACTCATCTCAGAAGGTGAGATTTTGTTCGGTGGGAATTCATGAAATTGTGTCTCCATTGGTGACATTGGTGACATTAACATATAAGAAAAATACAAAGAGGAGACTGGACTTACTGTTCCCTTGTAAATTTACTTAGTTCAAGTGTTTTATTCAGACACTTGATTGGGGCTCCTACATTTCCTAGTGCAAAATGGGGATACTGGGAGAACTAGTAGGTAAGGAAGATTCCCAGAACTTTTTACAGATAAAACTGTATTTACAAGTTCTTAAGTGCATGCTTCCTCATATAGCTTCATGGGTCCTAGGTACTTCATCTTACTTATGGGCCTTTCCAGCCTATCCTGGGTGACCATGTACAATTTCCCTATATTAATCAGATAGCCCATGAGGATATATCTCTCACACTTGCCATGGTCTCTTTCTTATGTTATTTCAACTGGAACTGGGTAGGGCTGGCCATCATTGACAATGATCATAGTGAACAATTATTTTCATATTTGAGAAGAAATATCGAAAAATATACAATCTGCTTTGCATTTGTGAACATGATTCCAGTGAACATGGAAGTATATGTGTCAAGAGCTGAAGAGTATTACAACCAAGTTATTACTTCATCCACAAATATTGTTATCATTTATGGTGATGCAGATAGTATGCTTGCTGTGTGCATTAGAATGTGGGAATCACTAGGCATACAAAAACTATGGGTCACCATCTCACAATGGGATGTTCCTACAAGTAAGAGAGATCTCACACTTGACTCACTCTATGGGACTCTTGCTTTTGCACAGCACCAGGGTAAGATTTCAGGTTTCAAAAATTTTGTCCAGACATTGAACCCTTCAAATACTCAGATAAATATTTGGCAAACCAAGAGTGGATGTACTTTAACTGTGAAGCCTCAGCATCTAACTATAAGACAATGAAGAACTGCTCATCCAATGCCTCATTAGAATGGCTAATGGCATAGACTTTTGAAACGGCCTTTAGTGATAGCAGTTATGACATATACAATGCTGTGTATGCTATGGCCCATTCCCTTCATGAGATGTTTCTTTAACAAGTAGAAAGTCAGCCAATTGACAATGGAAAACAACGTGATTACAGCTGCTTGAAGGTAGGATTGCTTCTTGGATGACAATTGCATCATTAATATCATAGTTTTTAGGAATCTTTCAGATGCCCAAAATGAGTGGACTAGGAACTGTTTATGTGAAAAATTAAGTTTCTAAACATGTCCTTTGATCCGAAAATAAATCTAGATACTTGTATATGTTTCTAAAGCAAAGGCACTGTAATTGGAAATACTTTTTATCAGTGAAAATCAGTGATTTAGGCACAGAGACCTTGAATATGAACGCACCTGTTCTACTATTGGAGTAATAATCAGTCTTTCCTCATTAATCCTCTCCATAATGGGAATATGAGTACTTGTTCATTAATTTTGAAATTGGAGGTAACAAGTTCACCGGAAGGCTTTCTCTAGCTTTATCAACTTATTTTGTTCCAAATATAGTCCCTGGGGACTTTCCTCCTAGGTTGAGAGTAATCACGTAGAAAATAGTGCTATGACTCACTTCAATACATAGATATATGTTCATGTTTTTGAATGTGTGCTTCTCACTGTACTCTTGTGTTTCTATTTGTGTTTCTGTGTATCTCTGTGTGTGTACATGTGTGCATTTGTCTGTGTATCTGTGTATCTGTCTCTGTCTGAAGAAGTTAGCATGAATTTGTCTATGTGTCAGTGTTTGTTTTTGTTTTGTGTATTTTTCTGAGGATATTTGTCAGTGTGTACATCTCTGTGTACCGAGTGCATGTATTGTGTGCTTTTGTATATGGTCTTGCACATATGTATATCTATTTTGATGTGTGTTAGTGTGTGTGTGTGTGCATATATGTCCTTGGATGTTGGGAGCATTAATCCACGTCTTTGTTTAATTATGGCTCTGTGTGGGTGTTTGTTACTAATTACATATCCTTGAGTATATATATATATATATATATGCGTGTGTGTTAACCTATGTATGTTTTATTGGTTTTGATACTTGTTTATCGTGTCTATATGTTCATAAATGTGTCTGAATATGTATGTTGATGTATGTGTAATTAAGTGTTTGGATATATTATGTTTGTATCTTTGTATGGATGTGGGTCTCTCTTTCTGCAAATGTGTGAGTTGTATATCTATGCTTGCTTTCTACATGTATATCTATGCTTCCCTTTCTTAAGTTCCTTTCATATAACTAAAATTAAGCAAACATTATGATACATTAACTTATCGTTTGCTTTCTTTGAGATTTTCCCCCTGGATACCTTTAGTAAAATTCCTTTTCTAGATACATTTCCTCACATCAAAGAAGGGCATAAAGACTCTAGAGTGCTTCCTGTCTTTCAGTTGCATTCCTTTCTGAGAAAGACGCACTACACTAATCCTGTTGGTGACAAAGTTAATATGAACCATAAAGAAAAACTACAGAAAGTATATGACATTTTTCACATTAGGAATTTCCCACATGGTGTTGGAATTAAGATGAAGATAGCTAAGATTAGCCCATATTTTCCATTTGGTCAACAGATCTGTTTATCTGAAGACATGCTAGAGCAGGCCACAGGAAGTAGACAGGTGGGTTTGAAATAACTGTACTGATTTAAATTACACAGCAACAAATGCTTTGTGTTTTGAGGGTCTATTTATGCTTTGTCATAACTTAGTAAAATGAAATAAACTGTCACAAAAGGAACTTACTTGTAACCTCATGTATCAAATTTTCTCGCTATTTTGATGTGACATTTTTATTACTTCCTTAAAGATATTAAACATGTAATGCATATAGTGTTTTTATTATATCACAACATGTCTTGTTCTGAATATGAATATAAACCTATGCTTGACCAGTCATCGATATTGTTTTCCTGTAAATTAAGCAATATTCTTGAGGTACCATTCTTATTACTATAAAGTGATTTCCTTCACTTATGCAGAAACTTTGAAAGAAATGTTGCAAAGACAGAAGCTAATTGTGAGGATGGAGTAAATTAATAATACAAAGTAGTTTTTAAAAACAGTCAATAATTATTACATCATAATTTTGTTTAAACAGTTTTACAAAGATGCTCTAAACTGTCAGCACCTCTAATCATAAATTAACATTCTGATACATATTAGCTATTTTATAAAGTATAACTTTGTATTTTATTACTCATTTAAATATATTATGGGTGTTTTATCTGCATATTTGTCCATCCAACACTGGCATATGTAAGGCATAAGGACAGTAGAAGAATAATATCCATATTTTGGAACTGGAGTCAGCTTAGTGGTACACAATGGGGTCAGGAAATTAATTGTTATGGAAAGTTTTTCTTTCCTTCAATCAGTAAATAATCCCACATTAAAAAAATTGCTCACTACAGTATTCTAGATTGCTCCTCTTATTTCTTGCATAGTTCGTTCAAACTAATAATACTGTGGTTTGTTTGCTTCTCCATATGGGAAGATATAGGTAGTAATGAAAATTTGGCTGTGAGGAAAGTTGTAAACAAAATATCCCATCATGGCTCAGGGTATGCTAAAAGTATGAATTCTGATGTGGCTGGTGTCAAGGCATCCTATTTGAATTGTGAAACTATAAAGTTTTTTAAATATTAAAGATATTAAGTTCAGAAATTCTTTAAGCTAGATGCTGGGGAATATCTTTTTTTTTTATTAATTTATTCTTGTTACATCTCAATGTTTATCCCATCCCTTGTATCCTCCCATTCCTGCCCCCCCCATTTTCCCATTATTTTCCTCCCCTATGACTGTTCCTGAGGGGGATTACCTCCCCCTATATATTCTCATAGGGTATCAAGTCTCTTCTTGGCTACTTGCTGTCCTTTCTCTGAGTGCCACCAGGTCTCCCCGTCCAGGGGACATGGTCAAATGTGAGGCACCATAGTACGTGAGAAAGTCGTATCACACTCTCCACTCAACTGTGGAGAATATTCTGACCATTGGCTAGATCTGGGAAGGGGTTTAAAGTTTACCTCCTGTATTGTCCTTGGCTGGTGCCTTAGTTTGAGTGGGACCCCTGGGGCCAAATCTGCCTATCATATTGTTCTACTTGTAGATTTCTAGGACCCTCTGGATCCTTTTATTTTGCTGTTCTCCCATGCGTCTCTCATTTAGAGTCCCAATAGGATGCCTTCCCCTCTGTCCCAGTTTCCTGGTAAGTGAAGGCTTTTGTGGGACATGCCCCTTGGGCTAGTATGCAGATATAAGTGAGTATATACCATTTGATTCTTTCTGCTTCTGGGTTAACTCACTCATTATGATCATTTCTAGCTCAATCCATTTATCCACAAATTTCGGGAATTCCTTGTTTTTAATAGCTGAGTAGTATTCCATAGTGTATATGTACCACAGTTTCTTTATCCACTCTTCTACTGATGGACACTTAGGCTGTTTCCATGTTCTGGCTATTATGAATAAGGCTGCTATGAACATGGCTGGGCAAATTTTCTTGTTGTGTGCTGGAGCATCTTCTGGGTATATTCCAAGGAGTGGAATAGCTGGGTCTTGAGGAAGCCCTATTCCCATTTTTCTGAGATAGCACCAGATAGATTTCCAAAGTGGCTGTACTAGTTTGCACTCCCACCAGCAATGAAGGAGTGTTCCTCTCTCCCCACATCCTCGCCAGCATGTGGTGTCACTTGAGTTTTTGATCTTAGCCATTCTGATGGGTGTAAGATGGAATCTCAGAGTTGTTTTGATTTGCATTTCCCTGATGACTAAGGAGATTGAGCATTTCTTTAAGTGTTTCTCAGCCATTTGATACTCCTCTGTTGAGAATTCTCTGTTTAGTTCCAAGCCCCATTTCTCAATTGGGTTATTCGGTTTGGTGTTGTTTAATTTCTTGAGTTCTTTATATATTTTGGATATTAGACCTTTGTCAGATGTAGGGTTGGTGAAGATTTTTTACCAGTCTGTAGGCTGTCGCTTTGTTCTCTTGACAGTGTCTCCTGCCTTACAGAAGCTTCTCAGCCTCATGAGGTCCCATTTATTAATGGTTGACATTAAGGCCTGGGCTGTTGGTGTTCTGTTCAAGAAGTTGTCTCCTGTGCCAATATGTTCCAGGCTCTTTCCCACTTTTTCTTCTAAGTGGCTTAGTGTCTCTGGTTTTATGTTGAAGTCTTTAATCCACTTTGATTTGAGTTTTGTGCAAGGTGACAAATATGGGTCCAGTTGCATTTTTTTACACATAGACCTCCAGTTAGACCAGCACCATTTGTTGAAGACGCTATCCTTTTTCCATTGAATGGATTTGGCTTCTTTGTCAAAATCAAGTGACCATATGTGTGTGGATTCATATCTAGGTCTTCGATTCGATTCCACTGATCAACCAGCCTGTTGCTGTGCCAGTACCATGCTGTTTTAATTACTATTGCTTTATAGTACAGTTTGAGATCAGGTATGGAGATTCGTCCAGAGCACCTTTTATTGTACAAGATTGTTTTAGCTATTCTGGGTTTTTTGTTTTTCCATATGAAGTTCAGAATTGAACTTTCAATGTCTTTTAAAAATTGTGTAGTTATTTTGATAGGGATTGCATTGAATCTGTAGGTTGATTTTGGTAGGATGGCCATTTTTACTATGTTAATTCTCCCGATCCATGAGCAAGGAAGATCACGCCATCTTCTCAGGTCATCTTCAATCTCTTTCTTCAGAGTTTTGAAATTTTTTTCATACAAGTCCTTCACTTACTTAGTTAGGGTAACTCCTAGATATTTTATATTGCTTGTGGCTAATGTGAAGGGTGTGGTTTTCCTAATTTCTTCCTCTGCAAGATTGTCATTTGTGTATAGGAAGGCTACAGACTTTTTTGAGTTAATTTTGTATCCAGCCAATTTGCTGAAGGTGTTTATCAGCTTTAGGAGTTCTCTGGTGGAGTTTTGAGGGTCAATTATATACACTATCATATCATCTGCAAAGAGGGATAATTTGACTTCCTCCTTTCCCATTTGGATACCCTTGATCTCCTTTTGTTGTCTTATTGCTCTGGCTAGAACTTCGAGTACTATATTGAAGAGATATGGAGAGAGTGGGCAGCCTTGTCTTGTTCCCGATTTTAGAGAAATTTCCTTGAGTATCTCACCATTTACTTTGATTTTGGCTATTGGCTTGCTGTATATAGCCTTTATTATGTTGAGGAAAGTGCCTTGTATCCCCGATCTCTCTAAAACTTTAAACACGAATGGGTGTTGAATTTTATCAAATGCTTTCTCTGCATCCAAGGAGATGATCATGTGGTTTTTTATTTTCAGTTTGTTTATATGGTGGATTACATTGATGGATTTCCGTATATTAAACCATCCCTGCATGCCTGGTATGAAGCATACTTGGTTATGATGAATGATATCTTTGATGTGTTCCTGTATTGGTTTTGCAAGTATTTTATTTAGTATTTTTGCATCTATGTTCATAAGAGAAATTGGTCTGAAATTCTCTTTCTTTGTTGAGTCTTTGTGAGGTTTAGGTATCAATGAGACTATGGCCTCATAGAATGAATTTGGTAATTTTCCATCCATTTCTATCTTTTGGAGTAGCTTGAAGAGTATCGGTATTGGCTCGCCCTTGAAGGTCTGATAGAATTCTGCACTGAAACCATCTGGCCCTGGGCTTTTTTTGGTTGGGAGACCATCGATGATTGCTTCTATTTCTGTAGGGAAATGGGACTATTTAGCTTGTTTATCTGTTCTTCATTCAACTTTGGCAAGTGAAATTGTTCAAGAAAATCGTCCATTTCCCTTAGATTTTCAAATTTTGTGGCGTATATGCCTTCAAAGTAGGATCTTATGATTCTTTGAATTTCTTCAGTGTCTGTTGTTATGTCTCCCTTTTCATTTCTGATTTTGTTGATTTCAATACTGTCTCTCTGCCTTTTAGTTAGTTTGGCTAATGGTCTGTCTATCTTGTTGATTTTCTCAAAGAACCAGCTTTTGGTTTTGTTGATTCTTTGTACTGTTTTCTTAGTTTCTAATTTGTTAATTTCAGCCCCGAGTTTGATTATTTCCAGGCATCTACTCCTCTTGGGTGTTTCTGCTTCTTTTTTTTTCTAGGGCTTCCAATTGTGTTGTTAAGATGCTTATGTGCGATGTTTCCAATTTCTTTTTAGAGGCACTTAGTGCTATGAATTTTCCTCTTAGCACTACTTTCAATGTATCCCACAAATTTGGGTATGTTGTTTCTTCATTTTCATTGAATTTCAGAAACTCCTTGATTTCTTTCTTTATTTCTTTCCCTGACCCAGGTGTCATTTAGCAGAGAGTTGTTTAGTTTCCACATACGTGTAGGCTTTTGTTATTTCTGTTGTTGTTGAATTGCACCCTAAGAGCATGGTGATCTGATAGGATACAAGGTATTATTTCAATCCTCTTGTATCTGTTGAGGCTTGCTTTGTGACCTACGATGTGATCAACTTTGGAGAAGGTTCCATGGGGTGCAGAGAAGAAGGTGTATTGTTTCTTGTTTGTGTGAAAGGTTCTACAGATATCTGTTAGATCCATTTGACCCATGGCATTGGTTAATGATGTTATTTTCTCAGCTTAGTTTCTCTTTCAATGACTTATCCTTCAGTGAGAGTGGGGTGTTGAAGTCTCCCACTATTATTGTGTGGGGATCGATGTGTGGTTTAAGCTTTTTTAGGAGATCTTTTACATATGTGGGTGCCCTTGTATTGGGAGCATAGATGTTCAGAATTGTGATGTCATCTTGGTTGACTTTACCTTTGATGAGTATGAAGTGTCCTTCCTCATCCCTTTTGATTAATTTTGGTTGAAAGTCTATTTTGTTCGATACTAAAATGTCTACACCTGCTTGCTTCTTGTGACCATTTGCTTGGAATATTTTTTTCCAACCTTTTACCCTGAGGTAATGCCTTTCATTATGGGTGAGATATGTTTCTTGGATGCAGAAGAATGTTGGATCTTGTTTATGTACCCATTCAGTTAGTCTGTGTCTTTTTATTGGAGAATTGAGGCCAATGATGTTGAGAGATATTAATGCCCAGTGACTGTTAAGAGTCTTAATTTTGATGTTGTTTCCAGTCGAGCATTTGTGTAGTTGTGCTTTTGCCATGGGATAGTTATCTATTTCCTGGGTAGTTTTGGTTGTATCTTGACCCTTTGGGATGGAGTTTTCCTTCTAGTACCTTCTGTAAAGCTGGGTTTGTGGATAGGTACTGTTTGAATTTGTTTTTGTCATGGGATATTTTGTTTTCTCCATCAATGGTTATTGATAATTTTGCTGGGAAAATAGTCTGGCCTGGCGTCTGTGTTCTCTTAGGGTTTGCAGGATCTCTGTCCAGGCCCTTCTGGCTTTTATGGTCTCTGCTGAGAAGTCGGGTGTAATTCTGATAGGTTTACCATTAAATGTTATTTGGCCCTTTTTCCTTGCAGCTTTTAATATTTTTTCTTTGTTCTTCATGTTTTGTGTTTTGATTATTATGTGGCAGGCAGTTTTTCTTTTCTGGTCAATTCTATTTGGTGTTCTGTAGGCCTCTTGTATGTTTATAGGCATCTCTTTCTTTAGATTGGGGAAATTTTCTTCTATGATTTTGTTGAGAATAGTTTCTGGGCCCTGGAGTCTGATGTCTTCTCTTTCTTCAATGCCTATTATCCACAAATTTCTTCTTTTCATGGTGTCCTTAATTTCTTGGATGTTTTGTGTCAGGAGTTTTCCAGATTTGGCATTTTCTTTAATGGTTGATTCAATATCTGTGATTGTATATTCTAGCCCTGAGATTCGTTCTTCCATCTCTTGGATTCTGTTAGAACAGCTCACCTCTGTGTTGCTCGCCTTCTTCTCTGAGGTCTCACATTCTCGTTTTTCTTCTGTCTGTGTGTTTATCATTGAATCCATTTTCATTTTCAGATCTTGAACTGATTTTTTGATTTCTTTCATCTGATTTTTTGTATATTCCTGAGTTTCTTCCATTCCCTCTTTATAGGTCTTCAGAGCTTGAACCGTTTTACTTATTTCTTTCATCTGGTTGTTTGCATTTTCCTGCATTTTTTCCAGTTCCACTCTATGTGCTTCTTTTATGTCTCTCACCTGTTTGTCTGCGTCTTCCTGCATTTGATTACGAATTTTATTTGTTTCCTCCATTATCATCCTTATTACTAAGGATTTGAGGTCATTTTCTTGTATTTCCGTTGTATTTGAGTTCTCTGGGTTGTTTTCTTTGGGATAGCTGAAAACTGGAGACGCCATTTTGGTTTGGGTTTTTTTGCGTATGCTTTTTCGTTTTTTTTTTTAGACATCTTGCCATCTTTGTTTTTGTTGGGTAGCTTCTAGAGTTGAATGGAGGGTGTCTGACGATAGATTCACTTATTTTCTCACGATTTCCCTAGGCTGCGAGCTCAAAGCTTCACTGGTGTGGATGTTAGGAGGTTAGCCCTGTTGTTCTGGTCTCTCACAGCCAGTGATCCTCAGTCCCCCTCTGCCGTGGATCCTGCAATTGTTCTGGGTCTCTGAATGAGCGTTGGGTCAGGCCAAGGTATCCACAGCCTTCTGTGTTCCCTGCCAAGTCCAGCCAGGAGCACTGGGACCGAAACATGGGCAGATCTCAGCTAGATTCTCAGGGCCTGAACCGTCTGCCCAGCTCAGCTAGGGATTTTGGGCCCAAAATGCACACAGGGTCCAGCCAGAATTTTTGGGCTGGGACTACACACCAAGCTCCGCTAGGGCCTTTTGGCCCAAAGTGCGTGCTGTGGTCAGTTATTGACTCAGGGCCCGAACTGACCACCAATCTCATTCAGGAATTCTGGATTCAAACTGCACACTGTGTCCAACCAGAGTCTTAGAGCTGGTGGAACCGAGAGCTCTGTCCAGCCTGCGCCACAGCAGGAGAACTGTGGCTGCTCTGAGGTTGCGCCAGTGGTGGAACAAGTGCTCCGCCCAGACTGTGTCACCGCAGGGGAGCTGCCGCTGAGCTGAGGTGGTGCCTAGTGTTGAGCTGGGAGCTCAACTAAGCCTGCGCCACAGCAGGGGAGCTGTGGCCACGCTGAGTTAGTGCCTCAGGCAGAATTGCTTGCTGGGCCGGGCCAGTACCCGGGATTCTGGGGCCGAACTGTCCGCCGAGTCCAGTCTGGGTCCAAAAGCTCCCCGCGACCCAAATCCTGCCCCGCGTCCCCTCTCCCGCAGCAATTCCCACCAGCCACCACACCAATTGCCTCCACTGGAAGGCTATGAGCTGCAAACCTCAGCTGCCGCTGCTGGTGCCGCTGGTGCTGCTGCCTCTGCCTCTGCCGCTCCGATCAGAGAAAAACCACGCTCCTCCCGTGTGCAGGGGCACGGAGGTCCTCCACACCCTGGTCCCTCCGAACCGTGGAGCACTCCCGCTGCCGTGATGTTTGGACCTCGGTGTTCCTGGCTCAGAAATCTGTGCAATTCCCTGACTTGTTCACTGGAGCCTCCAAACGCGTTCCACACTGCTCGCCGCCATCTTGGATCCCCTCTTACTTCAGTTTTAATTAAACAGTTTTAGGTAGGGTCTACAGAACTGGTACCAGTGCTTTTAAGTGTGAAGAGCTGACCAATGTCCTGCCTCTGATGCCTCAAAGGGAATTCTCATACATTCCGGCAGAGGAAAAAGCAATATATTGAAGGCTTCTATTCCACTTGACTTCACTCTTAGTACCCAAGATTCGTTCACTCACACCTTCTCCCGTAATCTCTTCTCCTTCCCTCCCATCTCCTCAACTCTCCGGGAATACCTTAAGTTGATCATATACTGTGATGTTTAGAGTAGATATAAAGTCATTCTAACTTGAAATACAAATGTGATGAAATTGAAGTTGCAGAGCAACCTATTCATTCAATGGCAGGAATGAAATATCATTTATGTCCTAACTACACCTGGCAAGAGCATTAAAAAGCATACACTGAAATAACACACAAGATTTAAAAATATGCAACAATTGCTCTGCTCATGGACATTCATAACAGCATAGCTGCAGCATCAAACAAACATAAAAATTTGCATATCAAAATTGCATAGATCAGAACAATCATGAAATGAGATTATGTACAATGACATACTAAACAAAGAATTAAAAAAATGATTATAAGAATGTTGTCTGAAAAATCAAAAGATGAAACACAAATTACCTCTGAAAGTACACAATAAGGTTAAAGTAATTTGCATACAACAAGACAGTGAAAGCATTTTTGAAAAAGAAATCCCATAAAGACACAAAACAACAAAGATATTCAAACAAAAAATATGTAAAGGAAAAACAAAATAAGTAAAATAAAATTATAACTAAAATGTCTCTGTGAAAGAAGACTTCAAGAAGAAGGCAGGATGTCCATACTTGAAGATGTTGCTCAGGTATTAGAAAATGTAATCTGTGGCAGAAATAAAACAGTACAGGAGATTAAAAATCAAGAGGCCAAAACTTTAAGATTCATAGAGCAAATTGATAAACCATGGAAAGAAGATAAGGCGGACACATTCAAGTCCTTAACACCAATTCCTGTAACATGTAATTGTAGGTATTCAGA
>NW_026131683.1:0-38154 GCF_903995435.1 Acomys russatus
TATTATGCATCATACCTGTAAAGACTCCTCTGACTGCTATCCTCTGTTTCATCTTTTATAAAATATCCACCAGTAGGAACTATGTCGAGGCCCAGAGAGAAAAACTGGAGTAATCACAAGTAGACGTCCTGGTGCTTTGATGAAGGGCTAGTGGAATATGGATCAGCCAAGTAAGATTCGTTTATTTTCTCAGAAGAGAAAAGCAGATCTTGGGACTTAGTTTACGTCTTTGAAGTCTACGTTCTCATGGCAGATGACGGACACTTCCTTCAGTTTTCGCCTCTATAAAACGTTCATCACTGTTTTTCAATATGGAGAAGAGGGTTTATTCTAAAGCTGATTGTGGAAGTGATGAGTCTACTACACCACCGAAGAGGAACGTGTACCACAGTCAGAGGTCTTCATCTAGTGCCAACACCAGCCCTGTCCACGGTGTTGGTACTTATGCCTGTATCTTGCTGGTAGTGCCCCATTCATGCCAATCCTCGAGATTCATCCATGTCACTGTAATCCTCAGATTCCTGCCATTCACCTCCTAACATGATATACAATGCTCTTTCCTCACTAAATACTGAGGTATTCTTCATTGATGTCCAGCTGCTGAAAGCAAGAATGATGTGCCTGAGCCGGGTGCGGTGGTGCACGCCTTTAATCCCAGCACTCGGGAGGCAGAGGCAGGTGGATCTCTGTGAGTTCGAGGCCAGCCTGGTCTACAAAGGGTGTCCAGGCTGGCCAAGGCTATTCAAGAGAAACCCTGTCTTGAAAAACCAAAATAAATGAATAAATAAATAAATAAATAAATAATAAATAATGTGCCCATTATAGTAAGAGAGACCATACAGCATACTCCCCGATGTTGTGTGGCTTACGAAGAATGGAATGGTTCCCACAATATAGTACTTTTCTTCCCATAAAGCCTGGAGTTGATGGACCGATTATTTCTGCTGTTAGGATTTCATAGTTCCCAAAAAACACAAATGACTCTAAAGATAACAGAAACGATGGCAATTAAATTAAAAGGTATATTGGATAAACAAGGAGGCAGATTACTGCCACATCACAATGCTGTTTGCCAACCCAATGGCATTTTTCAAGGTTTTGAGCCATGTTATTTTTTTCTTCTTTCCTTTACAACCAAGTACCACAGATTCCTCAGATGGTCCTCACCAAAATATGACAATCAAATGTGAACTTGTGCTGATATCAACGTTTTTTGCTGTTACTGTATTGATTGTTGTGGAAGTCTCTAAAAGAAGAGTGTGTGTGTGTGTGTGTGTGTGTGTGTGTGTGTGTGAATGTACAGGTATCTGCCCAAATGTTTTAAAGATGTTTCATCTTTAATTTCCAAAAATAAAAAAGAAAAGTATTTGAACTACCATTTGGGCACCTGAAGCACAAGCTATACTTTACCTCTGATACTTTAACTTGGATATTTTATGGCTCTGAAGCAGTTAACTTTACATATGTCAATTTCTCTGCCTGCATGTCCTTAAACCTCAAAAATTAAACATCAGGCCCCTAACATACATGACATAAATGTGGAAATAGCATAGCTTTTATCTATTGAAAATATTAGAGAGATGACTTCTTTCCCCAGGTCAGTGTACAGAACTTTAGTGTCTATGTTTTATGTATTGGTTCTTGATAGGATGTTAGAATTCTAGACCCCAAGTGTCTATATTTTATATATTGGTCCTTGATAGGATGCTAGAATTCTAGATGCCTCCCACCAGCTAACTCAATCTGTGGCATGATTTACAAACTACAAAATCCATTTGTAACTTTGGATGTTCATGGGGTTGCCTTTAAGCTTGGTAACGCATTAAACTTTTTTGATTAAGTTTTAAAAATATTTTGTTTTCTAAGATGAGACAGCCATCACTGACCAGTGTAATCTGCCATATTTCTATATGGAACTACCTTATAAAGTCACTATTATTTTTTGATGGCTAATAGGTATAGTCATAAATTGTGAGTGTGTGGATATCAGATGTTTTGTAAAATGCCAATAATACAAGAACATGTATGCTAGCAATCAGGGAATTCATCACACATGAGCATCATGTAGATATCATGGGATGGATTGCTTACCAGCAGAAGAATCCTGGAGGTACAAGATGAATTTCACATGGTCATATCTTTCATTCTTTCCACATTTGACTATGGTCAGCATCACGTTGCTGGGCATTCTGATACGCATGTCCTTTTCTTACAAAACAGCAGAATTCAATGAGTTCTTCCAACTAAAGAGAACAAGAAGCAAAGTTATGTAGTCTGGTGAATTATTTCAGACAATGAAAGTCTTCCTTAGTTAAAAGAACAGTTTAAAGAACACAACTTTCTTCCATGAACGCTGGTGCTCACAGAGCTATCATTGCTGTATCTGTAAACTAGTATACTGGTATTTCTATAGCACGACTAAAATCAGAGATACTGCCATAATTACGGCTTAGGATAAAGAGCAAGACAAGGTGGAGGATGATTTTTCCATAAAATAATTTTCTTGATTCTTTGATATTTCATATATGCATGTGACATATTTCAATCAAGTTTATGTTCCACTCCTCCCAACTCCTCCCAGATCCAGTTTCACATCTACTCATAACCCTTTGGGGGACAAATGACCTTTTCAGGGAGTCACCTAAGACCATTGAAAGCACAGACATTTACATTAGGATTCACAGCAGTAGAAAAATTAGTTATGGATTACTGGTGAAAACAATGTTATGGTCAGAGGTCAGCACTGCGTGGGAGAACTGTATTAAAGGGTCATAGCATTAGGAAGATTGAGAACCACTGGGATAGAGCATGCTCAGCCCAGCCAGGAACCATGTCATTGAATAAAACCTACTCACCTGCCCCAGTATCCATGAAATGTCACTAGCTCCTTGGCTGAGAGTGAGGGCCCATGAACTACTCCCCACTCCTCCAGAGGAGATAGTTTTTAAATGTAAGGAATGTGATTGAAATTATAGGCTATCAAACTTAAATGAATATATGATCCTGAGCTACATTACTGATATTTTTGACAAAAAATGCTAAGGGGTAAGAGAGAAGAAATATTCAACAAGTGTTACTGGTCACTCAAAAATCCAAAACTAAATTGAAACAAAACAAAGCCATGTATACATACCCTCAGTGCCAAAGGAAGATGAAGAATGATCTTCTGAGATATTTCGTCCTTTTGTTCATCAAGAATAATATCTAACAAAGTCGTTCCCACAATATCTTCCTGGAGAGAGTGAGAGAGAACAGCCTTTGCTTCCTATACTAATACTATTAGTCTGCCCTGTGAACTTAGCTCTGCCCTTGCCCACCTATGGCTATAGGTAGGTGCTGTGTTTCAACCGGCTTGCATTGCCCTCCAGTAACTGCTCCATGCTACAGCCCATTCTGGTCATGGTTTTCCTGTGCATTATCTACCTCAAACAGTTGAAGCCTTTCCTATTCATCTCAGAGACCACCAACGCTGTAATCATCACCATGTATTGTTTCCAGAATTTGTTTTTATTGACTTAACACTGAAACCAGTGGAGAAGATGATGAACTATGGCATAGTTGGACACAAATGGGTTATATGAGGCTAAAACGAAGTAACCCATAAACAAGAAACCATATGACCCGCTTCTCCAGAATATGGAAGAACTTACTGGACGGTGGCCAAGAAGAGGTAACACGTTCTGTGATATATAAACAACTTTTCCGTCTATGCTCATGACAATTGAAATATTTTCATAGGACTAATAAAGACAGAATAATAACACAACTAAGTATTAGAACAATAATAAAATGATGGCTTTATTTCTAAGTGCATAAATAATTATAATAGAACATTGAAAAAGTTTCCATTTCTTACATATCATTAAAGTGGGCACGTACTTCATTAAAATTCTATTATTCTTCCACCTACACAGAATCTACTTAGCCTTAAGCATGAGATATTAATCAAATGATATGTCACTTAGACAAATAAATTCTAGTGTGTACCCATTAACACTGAACATCAGAATTTTCAGACATAAAAAATGCACTTACTATATGAACACAGATAACGTGGGTTTTTGAAGTTTGATCTGATCTAAGAAGTCAAACATAAACAAAAGGTCTCCAAACAAAATTATCATAGAAATATCAATTTGGGGACCTTAATTTTTTTATTTTTTCTGCTTAAAATCAGTTGTGCTCATACTTACAGAATGTTTGTGGTAAGAAAAACTTCTCTAAGAAAAGGTTTTTCCAGGGAAGTTACTCGCACTTGATAGAAGCTAAAAGGTGGCAGAGGAGGCATCTCCCCCTGCAAGTGTGCCTATAACCATCCCTGTAGTGTATAGTCACCTTCTATAATAGTTCAAATATGCACTGGGTTTTATAACACCTGTTCAAAATTTTCAAATGATACATTTTGAGGCTTCTACACAATAAAAATTTCAGTATATAATACGTATCGATTTTTTTTAAAAAAATAAAAGTTCTTAAAAGGATGAAAGATGCCCCTACTTGGTTTAGGTTTTCATCTAAGAATGTGTACTGTTGTAATACTTGTTGTGTTACTTGAAGGCCTGTGGTCTTCCAGCTATGCTTTGAGAAGTGCTGTAGTGCATCTTGTATTATATGCAACCTACACGTAGAGTACGCAACAAAAGCACCCTTACCCTAAGAACCATCTTCTGGTACTCGTCATAGGTACTGAAGACAGGAACTTTATTTTCTTCAAAATTGGTCCTTACATGTGGCATTCCTTTTCAGAAAAGAAATGGGAGAGGTTATAATAAGATAATGAGCAGTTGGTATTAGAGTTCTCAACGTTATAATTTAGAAAAAGTTTTATTAGTTTTCAAATGGAGGTGAGGGGTTGTGTATTCCGTAGCTTATAGTGGAAGTCAGAAGAGAACTTTGGGAAGTTGGTTCTCTACTTTCTCTCTTATGTGGGTTCTGAGGACTGAACTCAGGTCATCAGGCTTGCATGGCATGTGCACTTAACCATTGAGCTAACTTACCAAGGAAAAGTTATAATTAGTATCATAGAAAGACTTAAACTGTGGAATACCAATTCTGATTTAAAATGGTGGCACTGTAAAATCACCCAACAATGTGCAATTTTCCATTTGGTTCTATCAAAACCCATTACCCATAATATGCCAGACAAGGTTAACAACTCTACATAGATCCATACTACCCATCCCTAACTAAAAGCTGGAATTCTATACTTCATTTCTGGACAAACACCTCTCACTGGGGGATCTTCAGGCCATTCCCAGGTCTGCTCAGTAAACACCACACCTCATCTTGTCCTCTGTCACAGCCCTACCACCTCTTCTCCTTGACCTGAGTCAGTAAAGAAATTCAGTAACACAGCCTCCCATCTCAAGGTTTTATGTCAGTAAGAATTAGCTCCTTTACTCACACACAAAAAAGAAAGAGTCAGGGTGTGCAACCTTTGTGCTGGGGATTCTGACTTTAGGTCAAGAGTCTCACAGCATGCCCTCAAAGTGCATTCAAGTGCCTTCAGTAAGAGGCAATGAGAACAGGGTGTGTAGACTTGGTTCGGTGGGATGGAGAGTGTAGAAGCTTTGGCCTTGCTGAAGAGGATTGAAGAAGAAATGCAATGTGATGGAGTGAACACAGGGCCTAGAAGGTATTTTAGGATGTTTAGCGACAAAGAGGCATAGAAATAGGGAAAGTCCTAGAGGAATAATGTAGTCAAGAAAATAATTGCTTCATCTAAGATTAGGAGAGTGTGCTTACATGTTTATAGACATAAATCCATCACATGTCCTTAGCTACATGTGTCCCATGATATTAGGATTGTCTTACAGGTCCACTTATGCTTCTAGTAAGTTCCACTCTTGCACTCTTGAACATACTCCACTCCTACAAAAAAGCTTAACAAATAGTATGACCAAAGACTCCTCCAACTAATCCTCCCTCCCCTACACCACTCAAAGCATGGTAGGGGTTGTGATGCTCTCAAGTCAGCAATGGTACAAGGAAGAAACGGGTCAAAGTCAAACCTTGATGAACAGGCTCAGAGGCAGTAACTGCCTGACATCTTGCATGCATTTCCCTCGCTCTATAGAGTCCATATTCAAGCTTGTCCGTCAGTTTTTCAATTCTCTTCAGCAAATTGTAAATATCTTCAACTGTTGGCCTCTGGTGTGGATTTAAGACACACCTAATTAACAGAGAATTAAAGAGTGAGCTTTATGAACAGTAGGAATGAGGCTAATTATTCATATGTGACCCAATAGGATGACTAAGATGAGGGAAAGACGGGCTTTTTCATTAATTAAACATCCAGTGCCTTCAGTATGCACAATAACTACTGTGGCAGGGCATGTCAGAAAATGGTCTTAATCCCAATATTCAGGTGGGAAGGCAGAAGTATTGTGGGTTTGAGGCAAGTCAGGCTAAATACCATGAACTGGTCTCTGAAATAAATAATAAATAAACAAGCAAACAAATAAATTCTATTTCCATTAAAACAATGAAATGAAAGTTAATGTTATAACCCGTTGACTATGATACTCTTGGCCAACTGCATTATGAATTCCTACCTCCTCACATTTGCTTGCTGATATCTCTCCATTTTTCAGTCAGGTACATGTAGAATCTAAACCAAGTAAGACCAATATTTTACTAAGCAATCATCTTTCTATAATCTGTAGCATCTCCCTGTGCTATATTAATCACCTATCTACTTTCTACCTCAATTTACCCTGTTTTCTCTCATCTACATCCTATCTTCTATATGTCCTCTCTCCACCATTGCCATCCATCTTTCCATCATCTATTGTCTATCGTTTATTTTGTACATATCATTATCTATATTTTATCATCTACTGTATCTCTAGCTTAAGTCTTCTATCTCCTATTATCTACTTGTCTATTTGCTTTCAAATCTTTGTAAACTCTATCATCTGTCTACATGTATCCATCCTCTATTTTCTATCAACTATCTATGTATGTCTCACAGATATACGTATAATTTACCTATATAAAATCTACTTTCTAATTATCATTTATCACTGTATTTTCTATCAACAACCTATCCCATCCCCAACTAACCTTTCAGCTATTATCATCTATCTACAATCTATCATCTCTCTATCCTGTGTTCACATTCTATGTATCATTTATACCCTTGCTATCCCGGGCCTAATTTATACCTATCTATGATTGATGATCTACCTATACTGTATCCCTCTCAGATCTATTATTTCATCTATCATCATCAAAATTCTACCTCTTCTAAGTCTACATTCCATGTACTACCTTCCATTTATCTACTGTTTATGTTCTACTGATCCTGTATCTGTCATCCATCCATCTGTCACCTACCATCAATATACCCTGTGTCTGTCTTCCAAATTTCTATACTTTATCATCTATCCATCCTGTGTTTACATCGAATCTATCATCTATCCTGTAGCTGTCCTGTGTCAATCTATCTACCTATACACCTTGTACCTACCCTGTGTTTGTACTTGTATCTAGCCTGTAGTTACTGTGTGTCTATCTTCCATCAATGGATCACCTATACTGCAGCTATTCTGATTCTATCTTCCATTTATGGATCATCTATCCTATAGCTATCCTGTGGTCTTGTTCCATCTATCAAAATCATCTATCAGTCTTTTATCCTCTATACACCCTGTGTCTATTTATATTATATTTCCTCTACCTATAATGTGTCTGTATAATATTCCTGTCATCTTACTGTCCTGTAGCTCTACCCACATGTCACAATCCTCTAACCATCCCATACCTGTCTTCCATCTATCCTTTAAGCTATCCTGTGCTTGTATACCATCCAAGTATGATTTGTCATCACTTATCATTAGCTACCTTTTATCGCTCATCCACCTATCTCTCATGTATCTAACTTCCATCAAATTATCATCTCTCCTTTACCTATCCTTTATCTTCTGTCTGTCTTCTATCCTCTAGTTATTCTGTGCCTGTTAACCACTCATGTATCAGTATCCTATAACTACCCTGAATTTCTCTTCTACCTCACATCTAATTTGTAGCTATTGTATACATATTTTCCATCTTTTTATAATATTTCATTTGCTTAGCCATTGTCTATCTTCCATATATATATGCATTCTATCCTCTAGATAGTCTGTGTTTGTCTTCAACCTGTCTATCCTTTATCCTCTAGCTATCCTGTGCCTACCATCCATCCATCCATCTATCATCCAGCTATCCTGTGTCTTTACCCATCTATTTATCTATCATCCATCTTCTAGCTGTCCTGTGTCTATATACTATTCATGTACCATTTGTCTTCTAGCTACTGTAAATCTTTGTGATCTATGTATCTATCTATCATCAGTACCCTAGCTTTCCTATAGGATAGCTTTCCTATCACCCATCCTTTATTTTTCACCATATATTTATCATCTATTCTCTACATATTGTATATTCATCTTCCATTGCTCTCCCTCCCCTCCCCCTCTCTCTCTCCTACCCTCTACCTATTTATTCTGTGTCTATCATCTGATATCTTTATATTTATTTATCTCATATCTCTCCTCTGTCACATATCTAGATAACTTTCATTTATCTTCTTTTATACCTCCATTGTTGAATATATTATATATTCTTTATCTAGTTCATCTTCTATCTACTTTACCATCTATTGTTTATAATCATCTTTCTTATATTAATGACCTATAATTTATCACATAGCATTCACAATCCTTCATGTATTTTTGTACTGTATAACTCTTGTGATAAAACTTGTTGATATTAAAAACACAGCCAGTCTGGCTCTTTTTGTCAGTGTATCCCATTAGATTGTTAACTGTGGTATAAATAGTATTACTCAAGAACAGAAAAGACGTTTCATGAGCATCAAGTTAGACAACTAAGCTTACATAAGGTATATACTTAACTACATAACTTTAGACTAGACTAAAACTTCATATAACTGAAATGTGAAATTATGAAATCCACAGTTTACAGTTGGTGAGTTCCCCATCCCTATATCAATGATTGATACAAGATTAGACAAAAATAACTCAGTATTTTGCCCTTACAACAGAGCTCCAACTGAGTCGATCTTACCTTATCACCCACTTGAACTAAAGTGGCCTTGTGTTTACTGTATCCAGGCAACTCTAGAATGCACACTGATTAGGAGATTGGCTGAGAACATAAAAGCCACTGACTATGATTGGTCCTAAGAGGCAAGGCTGTGATTGGTCAAAACACAAGTTTTAATGACTGTGGTTACTGTCAAGAGCAAGGCTGTGATTGGCCTAAAACATAAACTTGAATGAGTATGATTGGTTCTGAGAGGCAGTGTTGCCATTTGTTCAAACATAATCCTTAATGAATGTGATTGGTGGTTAGTGGCGAGGCTGTGATAGGTCTAAAATGTAAGCCCCAATGGCAGTGACTGGTTCTACAAGGCATAGCAGTTAGGCTCAATGAGTCTATAGGGAGACATTCAGCAGTTGCTGCTTTCCTGATTTGATCTTTTAAATCTATCTATATCTCTATATGCTATATTTTGATTAATGTTTTATTAAATGTTTTCCCTGCATGTATGTATACCCTGTGCATGTCTGACACCTACAGAGATCAGAAGAATGTGTTGTACCTCACTGAATTTGAGTTACAAATAGTTATAAGCCACTATAATGGGTACTGTGAACCAAACTCAGGTCCTGTTCTGGAGCAACAAATGTTCATAACCACAGAACCATGTCTCTCTCCTCCTCGAGTTATATTTTGTTGCCTCTCTGCATAGTACCGTACAGAAAAAGACCACTGTCCCAGGACACCAGAAGAGTTCCACAGAGCAGTCAAATCTTTAAGTTAGAAATGTTCCCAGTCTTTGGCTAAGAGCTCTAAAGCTAGCTTGTGTTAATGGCTAAGAAATACCCCCACTTCTTATGCCATAACCACTGCCAAAGGATGACACATTTCAATATCCAAGCCTGCCTTGGATCTACAAGTCTAACTACAAAGCAAGACTGAACATTCTCTACTTCCTAGGCTCAGACAATAACTGGAAGGCTCAGTAGGCCAAGGGTCTCAATACCAGAGGCCTGCACAAGAGCTGTCATACTGTAGGGTGTCACCTCTGTTCCTCAGATTACTCTGGATATTTTTCATTTTTTTTTATTTACTTGCTTTAACATGGGATACCATGTAACCTAGCTGCCCCCTCAACTCACTTTAGGTCCTTAAACTATTGATCCTCCTGCATCCAACTCACAAGTTCTAGGATTAGAGACCTCTGCCACCATATAAAATTCCTTCATGCCTAACATGAACACAGATCATCCATATCACCATCCCAATATTTTGTAATAAATATGTGAAGTTTTTTCCATTCATTTATCTGTGGAAACTAAAGAGTCCCAAATCTCGCACAATAATTTACCTTTGCTTCCTAGAAATCAAGAGTTTTTATAAAGCTCCAGTACTCAAGCTGGTTGACAACAATGAATACATGTAAAATATAATGAAGCAAATGTTAAAGACACATAGCACCATTAACATCCTTGCCAGGCCTTCCACGGGCTCCCACACTGACCTTTGAATTTTCAACATCATCTACAGGGACTAGAAGCATGGGATCTCTGTCCATGGCAAAGGAGGGGAAGGACAAGTGGGACCTCAAGAGCAAGGCCTGTCTCCACCACTTGGCAGGACCATATATTACTCTCTGATCTTCAGCGAATGAGTTGGCATCTCTGTGCCTCAGTTTGTTTACCTGCCAAATAGGAACAAGGCTAAAAGTGCCTGCTTCAAAGAGTTGCTCAGAGAGTCAGTGAAGTGATCAGTTAAAGCTGGCCTGGTGCTTACAAGTGAGCTTAAGACACAGTAACGCTGACTTGTAATCTGTACATTGGGTGCCTCTTCTTTCCTGGAACTGGGGACCATCTATCTTTCTACATCACTGGAATCTGGCACAGAGGCTTGTGGGGTGCTGCTGGAGAGGTCAAGCTCTGGCATATCTGGATATCCAACTGAGTTCAGTCCATTACACTGGACTCCCTTTCTCAGTGGGGTTCTCTCTTCCCCTGATCTGGGACCCACAGATCCTCTCAGGAGTATCATGTAGCCCTCAGGGAGATTACAACCCCAACCACTTCCAGATAAGAAACTGTTCGGCAAGCACCTAGAGATTGCCCCACCCTATGCTAAGGAGATCCTAGCCTCCAGCAAATGACCTTCAATCTTACCTGGAAGTTCTTCCCCCATCCATAGGATAATTATGTACTGTGTTTTCCTTCTTGTGATAGGACCCCATGCTACTGCATGTAAATGAGGTACTGTGTCACTGCATGTAAATCAAGTGTCCTGGCACACAGTGAATCAGACACATTCATCCTCAAACCTCTCCCCCACTGCCCAAGGTTTAGAAATAAAAGTCAGCTGGCCAGCTGGCTGTCTGGCTGGCCCTCTTGTGCACATGCCATTCCTCTACCTTGATCTTCTGAGACTCCATTTATTCTGGGGAAGAATCACCACTGAATGCCTGGGGCTTGACTGTTGGTCAAGGCAGGAACAGAGATGGCAGAGCTGCTACATTGCTGGTAGCTAGGTGCCGACCACTGGTGCAGCACTAGCCTGTGTCTCACCCAACCTGTCTGCCAGGCAGTTTCTAATGTCTACATGCTTCCTCTGCCATGCTTAGCACAGCAGCTAGACACAGGGCTGTAACACATTTGGTATCATCATTGGCTTGTGGAGCTCCAGAGTCTCCACTGCCTTCTGATACCAGAGCTAAACTGTAACACTCATTGGAAAACTCATTTTCTACCTCCCCTGGTGAGACCAGGAAAGTCTCCTAGCACATGGGCCTCACCCTAAAGCACTTTAGAAGTCCTGATAAAAAATGGAAAACTCATACACTTCTAATTGAATACCTATTATGTGTAAAATCAGAGTATCTGCCTTCTTCCATAATGGATGAAAGATACAATGGCATCTGTAATCCTTATTGATATCACAGCCTTCAAATAAGCCTGGAAGACTTCATGTCATTGGAGGTATGGGGGAGCTTCTACTTTCCCCCACTGCCTGGCTTTGGTTTACCACCAACAAGCTCTGAGCTTCTCTTGACAAACACTAGTAGTAGAATAAGTAGGCTTAAGAGGCAAGGAAGCAGAAATTGTCAACTACTGTTATTAGGTGAGCTTTTGCCTCCCCCAGTCCCTACTGTATAACTTTTCAACAATTTCTTCTACACGTGTGGCCTGTAGTGTTCCTTGGGAAGCCTTCATTGGAGGGACTAAGGCATTGAGAGTCCAGGACTATCTGTGGAATGACCCAAGGCTGGAGGTATGCCCTTCTAAAATAAGGAAGAAATTTCCTCAGTGCTACTGGTTTGCCTGCTGTTCACAGAATGATTGTTATCCTTTTGCTCACTGGCTCTGTGGGAGGGTAAAGGATCCACCAGACTAGCACTTGCCAGACATTATAATGCACAGAAGCCTCCTGGGTTCGTGTTAATTATAGTATTCTCGTGCTCTCATCTGTATGTTGTAGAGGACCAGGACAACTAGGGGAACTAGGACTCTGCACGCAACACCATCCCAGTGTGTCTAGTGACTTGGATGTGGGATTCTAGGAGGACCAACCTTCTACAACTATTGCTCTAGCCCAATGTTTTTCCCCACAAGGTTTCTTTCTCTGTCTCAGTGGCCCTTGTCATTCTTTCTGTATCTCTTTCTGTCTCTGTCTCTCTCTCTCTCCCTTTCCTCTCTCCCATGCCCAAGCCCTCCCTCCTCCCACTCCCTTTACCCCCTCTTTGTGTCTTTCTCTCTGTCTTTTGCAGACCTGTTTATTTTCCGTGTAAGCCATAGGAATTCTCTGCTAGTTGGCACATACCTGTAGTCTCAGCATATCAGCGGTTGAGAGGCAGGAGGATAACAAATATTTCAAGGCTGCCTTGGATAGGAACCACACAGAATACAAAGAAAACCAAATGAACTTCTGATGGTCAAAAATGGCCACTTTAAGGGTGAGGAGCCTGGTGACAGACTTGAGATGTCCTGTAGCATAGTCAATCTCAGTGCCTCCCGGAAGCCCACAGCCTGTCCCTTCTGCTTGGAATTAGTCGGGTCAATCAAGGTATCTCACATATGAGCCTATTGAGCCTCCACTAAGGACAAATATGCTTACAATGCTGAGAACACAGCAATGGGCCAAAACCACTGAAGACTGTGCTTTCATGGCTGTCACAACAAGGAAGACAGATGGCACATTGGTAAATAAGCCCAGTATAGATCAGATACCATCAAATTAAAGGAGACAACATTTCCATGAGCTACCAATTAAGCTGAGCTGTCGGCTGAGCAGTGATGCAGTGCTTGTTTTTCTCCTCAAAAGACAACACACCTGTCTAAGTTCTGTCTGTGACCTGTATATATATTCAGTAATCTCTTCTCCAAATGCTGATCTTTGCCCTGCAGATACAGCATTGTCACAGGACACTCACCCTCACTTCAGAGCCTGATGCACAAACTGAGAATAGGAAGGCGTGAAGTCAGCGGAGCATACGTATTTCTTGGGCTCACTGACCTGTGATGATGCAATGGTAACAGGCCTGTGGGGAAGAGCTGAATGGAAAGGTGGCATGAGAAACAATAGAGAAGGCAGACGTGAGCTCTCTGCTTTAAGTCGGACTTGGAAGAAGCATTTTAGCTCCATTTAAAAGATGGAAGAAGAATGGCTGTGCGTATTGTTTGGAGAATATTCTAAGTGAGTGAACCACAATTGCAAATGGCCCTAGGGAAGTCTTAGTGACGTGTTTGAGATACAAGAGATACTCTACACTGGCAACTAGGCAACCTCATATGACACTGCACACTGGTCACAAAGACATTGTTCATGTGACTCAAGTGTTGGAATGTACCATGGTCCTCCCAGGGAAGCTTTTTTGGAAGCTGCCACAGAACCTTTTCCCTCTTCCTCATTTAGGCAGGGCTACCATGAGGCAATTTCTGACATGAATTTCTCATTCTACCAAGGGATGACTCTTTACACCTTGTCCCTGCCGTGGTGTAAATGTGAGCACACTTCCAAAACCTATATGTGACAACCTAATCCTCAATGTAGTACTATTGAACATGAAGCCTTAAGAGAATGGAGCCCCCAAGAACAGCGTCAGTGAGGCTTAAGGAAGCCTGTTTGTCCTTTGGGCCATGTGAAGGCCTACTCAGTAGATTCCATCTATGAGAATCTGAATAAGATGATATGTCACATTCTTGCTTCTCAGTCTCCAGAACTGTGAACTATATGTTTCATTATTCATTTGTTACCTGGTCTCAGGTACCTTGTCACAGCAATGTGAGCAAGCTTAGGTGCCTGCCTCTTTGTCTGAGAACACAGCTACAAGCGTGAGATTGTTTTGCTGCAGGACAGAAGTGATTCCTTAGCAACACAGCAAACTTCCTACCGTCTTCACATTGTTTGATCATTTGATGCCAGTTCTGGTGGAACTAAGGACCTGGGATATCGATAAGAGCTCAGTGAGGCTAGAGCTGAGATTATCATAGAAAAGTGGCAGGTTAGCTCAATTAATCCCCTTCATCCGCTGTCCTTGCTGTAGACTTTTGATCTTTGTTCTAATGTCCCATATACAAGGTAACATCACCCTCTACACTCTGCACCTTTTCTCCAGAGCATTGACCACTTTGAGTTTTTTTTCAAGGATTGGTATCTAGATTGCTAACTCCATGAGCACAGGAGCATGTCTATCTGCTTCAGCTTTTGGATTTTTGTTTTCTTTCCTATCACATAGCATCAGACATATATGTTCTGTAATAAACATTAACAAGTCTACCAAAAGCAAAGTACTTAAATGCTTATGTATTATGTTTCCTCTTTTAATATTCAAAAATAATTTAATATCATTTAATTAATATGTTATGATTTGCGTAATAATTTGTGGACTGCCGAAATGCTGATTTTTCTACCCCACTGTCTGGCTTCAATCCAGACATTGCACTGTGGTGTTTATTCTAAGTATCTCCTGTCTCAAGTTTGTGTAAGCATGTCACCATTTGTTCTCTGTATTGCCAATAAAAGCCAACTAGCCAATGCTGAGCAATACAGAGAACAGGGTGGGACACCCTGGGGAGTGAGGAGTGGGGAAAGAGCAGGAAGGACAGGAGGGATGCATGTGGAGAGGACCAGGAAAAATCCGGAGCAATGAGCCAGACCTAGGATATGAGTAAAAAGCAAGTGTAATGTGAGAAATCTGAATGGGAGGAAACTATACCAGCTGGGAGGTTTAGGATGGAGTAATTATTGCACAGCATTGTGCTATAGGCTAATTAAGTACATCCTAGACTCTCTGTGTAAAGAGAAACCATTGATTTATTAAAAAATAAATCTATCTTAAATATTAACAATCAGGCAATATGTTATATTATTGTTTCTTTTTCTCTAATGTAAAAAGACACAGACCTGTAGATGTAATTCAGTTGACTTACCTAGAATGCAGGAAACCCTGAGCTCCATCTCTAGCACCCCACAAAGCAAGCAAGGTAACACAAGCCTTTAATCTCAGCTCTCAGAAGGAAGAAACAGTAGGCGCAGAAGTTCAAGGTTATGCTTGGCTACATAGAAAATTCAAGTTGACGTGGGATACAAGAGACTGTAAAAAAACAAACAATACATAGTCACAAAGTACAAATTATAAAAAACCATGGTCAGCATCCTCCAGTTTCCTGTAGCTGTCTAGGATTAGTGCCCCACCATTTTTCCTCCTTCCATGTTATTGTGTTCACATATATACATATATAATAAACATTTTTTAAAAGAGGCCACAAATTTGAGAGAGAGCAAAGATCGTGCATAGGAGGGTTAGAGGGAGGAGAGTGAAGAAGGGAATAATGGAATTACATAATATTTTTTAAAAATATTGAAATATTCAAGTGTTATATCACATTAAGTTTCATACAGGACAGAAAAATGGGTCATTTGCTGCACAGGCCTGAAAGACCTGACTTCAGTCCCTGAAGCCCATATAAAGAACGGCAGGAAAGAATCAGAGTCACAAAGTTGTCTTCTGGCTACCACGTCTACACACACACACACACACACACACACACACACACACACACATGCACACATCCCATATCCACAAGCAAGAATAGACTAAAATAAAATTTAAAGCCCCTAAGTGCTATAATCTGATAAAAACCCTGTAATATGCTGGCTTATATTCCCGTATGTATGTTTTTTCACACACATACATTTTTTCCACACAAACATGCAAAAAAGAAATTCTAAACTATTTGTTCTAATATTATCTTTGTGATTTTATGGGTGACTTTTGTTGATTTTTTTTACTTATATTACTTGGGGGGATGCTAGTCTGGCCTCTGGGTAATAGCCCTGAAAGATACAATCTTTTCTCAACACGGAAATCCTGCAATCCTTGCACACTAATTCAACATTGTGGTAAAGCACCTTTGACATGTCACGTTTGGGGGGGGGAAGCACAAAAAGAAATTAGGGCTATCTAAAAGTCCTTCCCCAGTGCACACTTCAAATAGTGGGAATAATGAAAAGATGAAATGCATACTATAGCACATTGCATAAGCTAATATCTACTATTTAAAATAGCACAAAAGTAAAACGTGGTAGGGCTCATTACAGAGACACAGAAAGGGCAATGGCACGAAAGCAGGCAACAGGGGCAGGTGATTCTCACAATCCTTCCCTGTGCCGTGAAGAAATACCTCTCTTTCCATTGCTAACCTCATGTCGTCGTCTTCTTTGTTTTCATTCTAGGTGTCTAGGTAGTTTTGTTGGTGTGTGCATGGACTTGGAGCCATCCACTGAAGCATGGGTAACTACCATGGGTCACAGTCCCGAAGAAAATGTATTCTCCCTCCTCCAGTCATCAGCTGCCAATTGCTTCTCAGGTAAGCGACCTCCTTAGTCTCTCCTCAACCCATGTAGGGATGCTGACTGTTATGTGTTAATCAACAGCTTTCTAGTTATATTTAAGGCCCACTCTACTGAGAAAAATAACGTGTGCCCAGAATTGTTAACCTGACCAAGAACTGGTGGATGAGGGGATTGTAGGACCAAAGGAAACATCCACCACTATTATTCTGCTAAATAGACACAGTGTCAAAGTGTCTTAAAACAGAAGAAAAAGGCATTAAACTTTAAGTAAACATCAGATAGATTTTCATTTTATCTTAAGGTTTATGTATATCGTAGGTATCTTGTACTTATGTAGGGAGCTTGTATGTGTGTTTCTCCTTCTAACTTTGGTCCTTATCCTGACCAACAAAATATATTTCTTATAATGCTAGACACAAGTCGTCAGAGTCTATTCCTGGAAGCCCACTGAGAGTCAAGAGTTCAGAGTCGATGCCAAAGCAAAGGAATTTTAATTGAGCCGAGTGCCGGGGTCCATCCAGCTCAGAAGAGTTGGAGGATTCCTAGTAGCCAAAGCAGTGGGTTTAAATATCTTTTGCAGAAGCATTTTTCAGCAGCAGCAATTAGTACAAACCTAACTGGCTAACAAAATTAACCTCTAAGGGGATTGGGTAAATTGAATGGAGTGCAGGAAAGAGTGAGGGAGCAGCCCAGAGGGAAGGGGGCAGCCTGGAGGCCATTGGCCTTAGCATATGTTAGGGTGAGATGGGGTGGGCATGAAGGTGTGGTTATTCCAGGAATTATCTTGAACCAGTGGGTTCTGAGTAGGGTAGGGTAGAAGCAATGGGGTATAGCAGTGGAAATTTGTCTTAACTCGTCTCAGCTTGGCGTAGATATTTAATAAAAGTTTAGCATGGCTGCATTCTGGCTAACTCTGGCTGACCTGAATTCTTCATTCCCCCTTCTTCCTTGAGACTATTTCAATCCTGAAATAGTGAGGTCAGAGCTCATGTTCTTTTAGATTGGCTCTATCATTTAAGTGACCTGTTCAGTATACAGGGGCCAAAGTTGAGTAAAATCATGAGAAAGAGAAGTGACCCAATTGGAGATGGGTGTCCAATAAGTGTCCCCAGTAGTTTCACGTCCCCATGTTTTACAGAAGGTAGTGTGCCCTCATGACTATTAGCTGGATGGTACCCAAACTTTGTTTGATATAAGGGTGGATACAAAGCATTATTGGTTTAAACAGAACTAAGAGTCTATATTTTTTTAATAGCCATTTGTCCCTCGTGCCAGAGAGTTGTCCTTGACTTAGCATTTTAGCCTAAAAAGATGGGAAAATGGGTGCTGTAGTCTCTTCTTTAGTTTCTTCAAGCTGACATTAGGGTGTTGTTTTCAGTGACCCCGGGAAAGCTGAGAAGCTAGTCAAAGGCTAATGGGGCACGTGTCAAAAGCATCTGTTCAGCTGATCCAGTTGAAGAGTAAGGGAGTAGTCATATCTGCAGGACTGGTATATATCAGCTTCCTGTAGGTTCATATCTCAGCAGCTCTGGATAGAGTCTGTTAGCCAGGTGAAAATCTGTTGAAACAAATACAAACTAGGGACAGAAGTTAAAATTGTATACATAAGACAGCTAGAGTATGCTTATGCCTTAGAAAGCCAGTAAAAGCATGAACATTCTTTAATTGGACAGACTCATTTTTATGATGATGAGAAGCACTCTTAACTCCATATTTAGAATACAACAAAGGAAAATTAAAATATTGAGCTTGAGACTGATTATTAAGCAGCCAGTACTCTCCTAGCTTATTATAACCATTGATTTTATTTTGAGTCTGTAACTTGTACTTATGTACCTTAAAACCTTTTTAAAGATTTTTTTAACTTTTATAATTTGTACATTTTTAGACCCTTAAATATTAAGCACTTTTTTAGACTCTTAAACGTTTATATTTATCAACTTGAAACACTTTTTTTTATTGACAGCCTTACAACACCTTTTTGGAACAGTCTAACATTTTTATCTTGCGTGTATCAATTTTTAAACACTTTCTCAAATCTTTAAATACTTTAGACTTACTTAACTAAAACTTTTAGATCTTTAGACCTTATATAAATTACATTTTTTTATCTAGTTATTTTCTAAGAGAAACAGGTAGTTGAGTTACACGAAAAACTTTATCATTTAACATGAAGCCTGTTTGTCTTTTTAAATAAAAGAAGATCCCTAGTACCTAGTAGGTTTAACTAGCTGATGAATTGACTAGTGTACTTAGAGTAGATCATTAGCTCAGCCATCAATGTAATCAGAGACCTGAGAAGGATAAACTGTAACCTAGATGATATTATGTACCAATCAAAATGACAGAGATGACTAACCATATCCTGGTACCTAGAAAGTTGTCTCAGTTGTCTCTCATGGTAACATGGCACCATGGGCAGAGACAGTCTGGCCATCAGGCACAGAGGCACAGGAGACGAGAGGCTGTGTCTGTGGCAGGAGAACACAGGAGATATTGACCTCACCTCATATTCAGCAACATGAGACAATGACTCTTTGTGTGTCCAGTTTGTCCACAGTTACGCTGATTCATGGAGCAGTTTTGCTCTATGGCTAGAGACTAGAATCCAGAGCTGGAGTCTTTTGTCATGTCACCCTTTCAGAGACCTTTGGAGTTACTGCTAGGATGTAGGCTTCTCTGTCTTAATTAGTTTAAATATATTTAATGTCATATTTAACAGACCTCTGATAAGCTTGAGGACCAGCATATCTGTGCTCAATCCTTGTCTATCTTTAGCTACTGTCTAAACTATATCTTATAAACATAAAACAGAATGTTATGATCTATAATCTGCAGATAAGTACTGCAAGACCACATCTGTCTAATTTTAGTATATGTGAATTGTTTGTTCCTAGTTATATATGGGCTGATTATTTTAGAAAACACCTGTGATTAACTGAGCTAGTACCTAACAAAACCCTAAGCTTTAATTACCCTAAATAGTTTTTGATAGTATCTCTTAACTTTATATATCAGTTGCAGTTAAAGTATCAGTACGGCTTAAGAATATTTATTATTAGGCCTATAATTATAATTACAGCAGTGTTTTTTTTTAACCTACTAGCAATCAATCAAGACACAGATACTTGTTACATTTTAAAATGGCCTTAGTTAATCTGGGGCAGGGCAGATATTAATCTTTTACATTACTTCCCATAGTGGGGCAGGTATGGGGTCCCTGTCCCAATCCATGTCATCTGCTTTTTAAAAAATTTATCATGCTATCTTTAATACATAACCCCAAATACTTGTTAATGTTCTTTATCTGGGCCAAATCTCTGTCCATGTCGGCCATGTGTGTGTGTGTGTGTGTTTTTTTTTCTTTTAAAATTTTTATACAACTCACAGCTCTTTGTCCAGTGTCTGGAAATGATTTTCAGTGTTCCAATCCCCCACTGGCTGGAATCTCTCTGAGGATATCTATGTTAGGCTAATATTCACTTATAAGTGAATATATGCCATTGTTTGCCAGAACACAATTTTTCCTGTACTCTCAAATGTACCTGTTTTTTTCTACTGATGCAGTTTTGTCCTTAATGCAAGGAAACAGTAACTGCTGAGCAATTTTATCCCCTGCGTTAATTTGTATCTTTTGCTTTACACACGTCATGATTTCAATTTTTTCTTATAATTTTTATCTAGAATACCGGGATGCACAATAAGACCTTGAGAAGTCAAATACCATTTTTAAGAATTATGTACAACAACTTAAAAGAGTTGATACATATTATGCTGTAATCAAAGTATAACCCTCTTTTTTTAAGTGACAGCTGACAATAAATTTGTATCTCTCATTTATATGTAATACTTTAGTTATTTACATTTAATTTTGAAACAAGCATAGGAGGCCAAATAAATCTTATCCTGACAATCAATCATGACCATAAGCACAGTCAAAGACATTTTAATAATGTAATTATTTATGAGGCAACTGATAATCTGTATATCATAATTATTTTAAACAGTCCATAATAAAATGATAATAATTAAATTGGAGTTCTTTTACTTTAGCCCTAAGATCTTTAAATATAGGGGCTGGAAACTTTCCTGACTCCTCTATGTCATCACAGACTGTAACAATTTTTTAAAGGAAAATTTATCAGTGTTACTATATATTTAACTTATGATTTACAGAAGTTTTCTTTAAGTCACTAGTACTCTGTATTGACTGTAATATAATTAATGGGTCTTTTTATCTTTGTTTAAGAGTGAGGTCATAGAATATAACCTTATATAAAGATGTGAATAGCCAAAGACCATATGTCCCACCTAGGGAATGAGGCATCATTCTCTTGGAATTGTTTTATTAACTATCAGGCAATTGATGTACTGATATAGCTGACCATAAACTGTATCAGTTATTAGGACAACTTTAAATATATTTCTGAACTAATATCAAAGTAAACTTTTTAATCATAGATACCATTCATTGATAGACTGTCAATCTTGTTGATTTTTATACACTTTATTATTAAGACTGAACAGCAAAAGCTAGCTTAAAGGACAGAGATTGGTTGCCCTTGGTGCTAAGCAAGGAAACTGAATGTGGTTGGTGGCCTTCAATAGAGAGGCTTGAGTAACCCACAACCAAACTGGCTGGCAGACACATGGTGTTAGAGGCCCTGGTGGGGAATTTAGAACATAGCCATATTTAGAAGATAAAGTCAAACATATTTTTAAGGCAGAAATTTTTGTCTTTTTGAGAATGAAGGTAGACCATAATAACCATAAATTTAGAAGACAAAACCCCAATTTTAACAGTGTAAACAATTGAATAGCTCTAAAACTAATATTTGTTAACTTAACAGTATCTTTCAGAATTATCCATTTCTAAAGTCTGTAATATAACAGTCTCTTAACCTGAATTGACCTTTATAACAAGCAAAGTGCTTGTTAGGACCAAGGGGCTCTAAAATTATTTCCATATACCATGTCACTATCTCAAGATGGTG
Source organism: Acomys russatus (assembly GCF_903995435.1). Taxonomy (NCBI): domain Eukaryota; kingdom Metazoa; phylum Chordata; class Mammalia; order Rodentia; family Muridae; genus Acomys; species Acomys russatus. Next base: position 21,885 of record NW_026131683.1, read on the forward strand.
GAGTCATATAGCAAGCTACAGACCATTGATCCTCATGGTTGTTATTTAAAAATATGTGTGTTACAAACAGATACACACACATATATGTTCTAAAGAAGTGTTTGAACTTAAATTTTAAGTATTACACCCAATAAGTAAATTTTTAATCCTTAGATAAAAGTTCACAATATAATCTATATAGCCTAGAAGTGTAGCTTTAAAATCTTATTAAAGAATCATTGTTTTAAATCTCACTACATAAAAAAACCTTAATTTAAAAGTATTTTAGAGACCTATTGGCTTCTGTCATTTGCTGTTTAGAATGGCTCTAACTTTAACTTATAAATTTAAGTTAATCTTGTTGTTACAGATTTTAAAGATTTTTACACACACACACACACACACACACACACACACACACACACACATACACACACATACAGCTCCTGCACAGACCCCACCCTGTCCTGCTCCTGAGGGCAGACAGTAAAGAAAGCATTTTCCTGATAAGCCCTCTATCTGAAAGGTTCCTTTGAGTCTCCAGGTGGTAGGTAATTTACACATTTAAGAGTAGCAGCTTCTATGAGCATATACATGGGGAAGAGGTCCCGCTCAGTCACAGTCATAGGGGAGGGGAGTAAGGGGAAATGGGAGGGAGGGAGGAATGGGAGGATACAAGGGATGGGATAAACATTGAGATGTAATGTGAATAAATTAATAAAATATAGTTTTAAAAAAAGAGTAGCAGATTCTGCCACAGTGCAGAGGACTTTTTAATTTTAAGGAAAAGTATCTTGCTATCTGTTGAACCCAATCGGTGCAGGCAGGAGCTGGAGCTTTCTAGCAGTGTTCCATGCTTGGAGAGCCAGGCTTGCAGCCAGACTGCAAGCTGGAGAAAGCTTTCACCAAAGCCAAACAGCAGCTGGCCCAAAAGCCCTGCAGTTCCTGTGTCATCTTGGTCCTTGTTCAGCACAAGTGGTGGCAGACCTTTGCAATCCTTTTTTCATCTCTCTCCTAACGCTGCATATTCAACCCAGAGAGCATAAGCAGGTGTGGAGCCAGGGTGTGCCACTGCTGGCTGAGGACTCAGGTGTTTTGAACCAGCAAGAATCTCATAGCCTCAGGGGTCCCCAGAGGGCCTTTTGTGCTTGGCACAGGCCTCTCTACCAAGGACTCAGCCACAGCCAAGTATCCAAGTGGGAAGTGGGAAGCACTAGACTCAAGCTGCCATGCTTGAGACCTGACCCATTTTTTTTTAGAACTGAGACAGTTACCAGCAAACAGAAACACAAAATGACAACACACAGAAAGACACTGGTATGACAAGAGAAAAGAAGCAAAATTTAGAACTGCCACTTTTCTGAGAACCAGGAGGCTCCGTCCTGCCAAAAAAACAAACTCCAAGCAGCCTATCCCATAACCGGGCTCTGCTTGAATCAGAAAACCAGACCTGGTCTGAAATTCTTACAAAAGATTTTTAGTCACAAGAGTCACACAAATACAAAAAAGGAAACAAAGCACAAACCAACAAAATCAGACTTCCTGGTGCACACAGGTAGTGAGACATTGGTATCTGCCATACTGTGGGAGTGACCCGATTTGTTTCCCATGTCTAAAAATTCTAAAACAAGTTCAACAGAAATAAAGACAAACAGGAATGAGAAACAAAGAATACCACACACCAAGGCCTCTGATTTGGTGAAAACCAAAACTGTGAAAGCAGTCTTGGACCCTCCTGGGCAAGGACAAGGCGTTTATGCACAGCATGGAGGGGGTTCTTTTCTCCCTCCTCCAGAAACTGGAGCTTCCTCCAGGGCAGAGACACTGTTCTCCCAGACTTGGGTGGGGGCAGCTTTATTTGGTTTGTTGGTGTTTAATATCTTGAGTTCTTTATATATTTTGGATATTGACCTTTGTCAGATGAAGGGTTGGTGAAGATCTTTTCCCAGTCTGTAGGCTGTCACTTTGTTCTCTTGACAGTGTCTCCTGCCTTACAGAAGCTTCTCAGCCTCATGAGGTCCCATTTATTAATTGTTGACCTTAAGACCTGGGCTGTTGGTGCTCTGTTCAGGAAGTTGTCTCCTGTGCCAATGTGTTCCAGGCTCTTTCCCACTTTTTCTTATAACTGACTTAGTGTCTCTGGTTTTATGTTGAGGTCTTTAATCAACTTGGACTTGAGATTTGTGCATGGTGATAAATATGGGTCTACATGCATTTTTCTACATGGAGACATCCAGTAAGACCAGCACCATTTGTTGAAGATGCTATCTTTTTCCATTGAATAGATTTGGTTTCTTTGTCAAAAATCAAGTGTCCATATGTGTGTGGATTTATTTCTGGGTATTTGATTTGATTCCACTGATCAACCTTCCTATTGCAATGCCAGTATAAAGCTGTTTTAATTACTGTTGCACTAAAGTACACCTTGAGGTCAGGTATGGAGATTCCTCGGGAGGATCTTATTGTACAGAATTGTTTTTAGCTATTCTGGATTTTTTGTTTTTCCATTTGAAGTTGAGAATTGATCTTTCAATGTCTTCAAAATTTGTATAGGTATTTTGATAGGGATTGTATTGAATCTGTAAGTTGCTATTCATAAGATGGCCATTTTTACTATGTTAATTCTCCTGGTCCACGAACAAGGGAGATCTTCCCATCTTCTTATGTCATCTTCAATCTCCTTCTTCAGACATTTGAAGTTTTTTTTCAAACAAGTCTTTTACTTGTTTGGTTAGAGTTACTCCTATATATTTTATATGACTTGTGGCTATTGTGAAGGGTGTAGTTTCCCTAATTTCTTCTTTGCATGATTGTCATTCATATATAGAAAGGCTACTGACCTTTTTTTGTAGTTTTTTAATTAATTTATTCATATTACATCTAAATTGTTAGCCCTTCCCTTGTATCCTCCTATTCCTCCCTCCCTCCCGCTTCTCCCCGTCTCCCCTCCCCTTATGTCTGTGACTGGGGGAGACCTCCTCCCCCTATATATGCTCTTAGGGTATCAAGTCTCTTCTTGGTAACTTGCTATCCTTCCTCTGAGTGCCTCTAGGCCTCCCCCTCCAGAGGAAGTGGTCAGAAAAGGGGCACCAGAGTTCGTGTGAGAGTCAGATCTCACTCTCCAATCAACAGTGGAGTATATCCTGTTCATCGGCTAGGTCTGGGTAGGGGTTTGAAGTTTACTGCCTATATTTTCCTTGGCTAGTGCCTTAGTTTGAACAGGACCCCAGGACCCAGATCTGCCTGTCATAAAGTTCTTCTTGTAGGTTTCTAGGACCCTCTGGCTTCTTCTATTTCCCCATTCTTCCATGCTACTCTCACCTAAAGTCTCAATAGGATGTCCTCCCCTCTGACTCATTTTCCTGGTAAGTAAAGTTTTTCATGTGACTTATCCCTTGGATTAGTGTCTCGATATAAGTGAGTATATACAGCTTGTCTCTTTTTGCTTCTGGGTGAACTCACTCATTATGATTATTTCCAGTTCAATCTATTTGTCCACAAATTTCAGGAATTCCTTGTTTTTAATAGCCGAGTAGTATTCCATAGTGTATATGTACCACAGTTTCTTTATCCATTCTTCTACTGAGGGACACTTAGGCTGTTTCCATGTTCTGGCTATTACGAATAAAGCTGCTATGAACATGGTTGAGTATATATCCCTGTTGTGTGGTAGGGCACTTTCTGGGTATATTCCAAGGAGTGGGATAGCTGGGTCTTAAGGAAGCCCTATTCCCATTTTTCTGAGAAAGCACCACATAGCTTTCCAAAGTGGTTGTACTAGTTTGCATTCCCACCAGTAATGAAGGAGTGCTCCTCCCTCTCCACAACCTCACCAACATGTGGTGTCACTTGAGTTTTTTTATCTTAGCCATTCTGATGGGTGTAAGATGGAATCTCAGAGTCATTTTGGTTTGCATTTCTCTGATGACTAAGGAGGTTGAGCATTTCTTTAAGTGTTTCTCAGTCATTTGATAGTCCTCTGTTGGGAATTCTCTGTTTAGTTCTGAGCCCCATTTTTGAATTGGGTTGTTTGGTTTGGTGGTGTTTAATTTCTTGAGTTCTTTATATATTTTGGATATTAAACCTTTGTCAGATGAAGGGTTGGTGAAGATCTTTTCCCATTCTGTAGGCTGTCGCTTTGTTCTCTTGACAGTTTCTCCTGCCTTACACATGAGGTCCCATTTATTAATTGTTGATGTTAAGGCCTGGGCTGTTGGTGTTCTGTTCAGGAAGTTGTCTCCTGTGCCTATGTGTTCCAGGATCTTCCCCACTTTTTCCTCTAATTGAATTAATGTCTTTGGTTTTAAGTTGAAGTCTTTAATCCACTTGGACTTGAATTTTGTGCATGGTGACAAATAGGGTTCTAATTGCATTTTTCTACATGTAGACATCCAGGTAGACCAGCACCATTTGTTGAAGATGCTATTGTTTTTCCATTGAATAGATTTGGTTTCTTTGTCAAAAATCAAGTGTGCAAATGACTGTGGATTCATCTCTGGGTCTTTAATTCGATTCCATTGATCCACCAGCCTATTGCTGTGCCAGTACCACACTGTTTTAATTACTATTGCTCTGTAGTACCACTTGAGATCAGGAATGGAGATTCCTCCGAAGGATCTTTTATTGTATGGGATTGTTTTTGCTATTCTGGGTTTTTTATTTCTCCATATGAATTTGAGAATTGATCTTTCAATATCATCAAAATATCTTGTAGGTATTTTGATAGGGATTGCATTGAATCTGTAGATTGCTTTTAGTAAGATGACCATTTTTACTATGTTAATTCTCCCAATCCATGAGCAAGGTAGATCCCTCCAACTTCTGATGTCATCTTCAATCTCTTTCTTCAGAGATTTAAAGTTTTTTTTCAAATAAGTCCTTCACTTGCTTGGTTAGAGTTACTCCTAGATATTTTATATTGCTTGTGGTTATCATGGAGGGAGTAGTTTTCCTAATTTCTTCCTCTGCCTGTTTGTCATTTGTATATAGGAAAGCTACTGACATTTTTGAGTTAATTTTTTATCCTGCCAATTTGCTGAAGGTGTTTATCAGCTGTAGGAGTTCTCTGGTGGAATTTTGGGGGTCACTTATATACACTATCATATCATCCGCAAATAGGGATATTTTGACTTCTTCCTTTCCCATTTGGATCCTCTTGATATCCTTTTGATGGCTTATTGCTCTGGCTAGAACTTCAAGAACTATATTGAAGAGATATGGGGACATAGGGCAGCCTTGTCTGGTCCCCAATTTTAGAGGGATTCTCTTGAATATCTCTCCATTTAATTTAATGTTGGCTATTGGTTTGCTGTATATAGCCTTTATTATGTTTAGATAAGTGCCTTGTATCCCTGGTCTCTCCAAAACTTTAAACATGAATGGGTGTTGGATTTTCTCAAATGCTTTTTCTGCATCTAAGGAGATGATCATGTGGTTTTTCTCTTTCAGTTTGTTTAAATGGTGGATTACATTGATGGATTTCCATATGTCAAACCATCCCTGCATGCCTGGAATGAAGCCTACCTGGTCATGGTGAATGATGTCTTTGATGTGCTGTTGTATTCGTTTTGCGAGTATTTTATTGAGTATTTTTGCATCAATGTTCATAAGAGAAATTGGTCTGAAATTCTCTTTTTTTTGTTGGGTCTTTGTGGGGTTTAGATATCAATGTGACTATGGTCTCATAGAAGGAATTTGGTAATGTTCCGTCTGTTTCTATCTTTTGGAATAGCTTGAATAGTATCGGTATTAACTCCTCTTTGAAGGACTGGTAGAATTCTGCGCTTAAGCCATCTGCCTCTGGGCTTTTTTTGATTGGGAGACTATCAATGATTGCTTCTATTTCTATAGGTGAAATATGGCTATTTAATTTGTTTATCTGATCTTGATTCAATTTTGGCAAATGGAATTGGTTGAGAAAATTGTCCATTTCCCTTAGATTTTCGAATTTTGTGGCATAAATGCCTTTAAAGTAGGTTCTTATGATTCTTTGTATTTCTTCGGTGTCTGTTGTTATGTCTCCCTCTTCATTTCTGATTTTGTTTATTTGGATAGTGTTTCTCTGTCTTTTAGTGAGATTGGCTAATGGTTTGTCTATGTTGTTGATTTTCTCAAAGAACCAGCTCTTGGTTTTTTTGATTCTTTGGATTGTTCTCTTTTGTTGGGAGCCGAGAGACCCTGGCTGAGCTGAGAGACCCTGGTTGCGTTGAACTCCAGCTGACCCTTCCCAGCCAGTCTATACTGAAAGAACTTATCAAACATTTTGCCTGGCAACGGACAAACCGCAAACAGCGTGCTTGGCCCCAGGAGAGGGAACTTGGCCCTGAGAAAAGGAACACTCAGTGTACCGTGGCTTTGTAGCCTTTCTCAGAAGTCACGGTACATGAACATCTGATGTGCTGTGGTCTCTGGGAAAAGACAGCGGGGCCACCTGTCTCCTCCCCCCGCCCCACACATTGTCCCAGGGGTTCCTACCCTGGAAGATTCTGTACTTTCCCACTGCTCTCCCTCCTTCCCCCACCCTTCCTGAAGCACACTTTAAAAATCATACACCTGCTTTCAGTAAATGACTCTTGATAAGACATCCTTTCTAGAGTCGTGTCTTCTCTCTCACCCATTTTTTATTTACAGGCCGCGACCCCCTTTGAGAACCAGAATAACTGAACCCGCGGGACAGGGACACTCTTTGTTTCTAATTTATTGATTTCAGCCCTGAGTTTGATTATTTCTAGACATCTACTCCTCTTTTGTGTTTCTGCTTCTTTTTTTCTAGGGCTCCAAATGTGTTGTTAAGTTGTTTATGTGGGATGTTTTTATTTTCTTTTTGAAGGCGCTTAGTGCTATGAATTTTCCTCTTAGCACTGCTTTCAATGTGTCCCACAAATTTGGGTATGTTGTTCCATCATTTTTATTGAATTTCAGGAAGTCTTTTATTTCTTCTCTTATTTCTTCCGTGACCCATGTGTCATTAAGTAGAAAGTTGTTTAGTTTCCACGTGTTAGTATGCTTTTTGTTATTACTGTTGTTGTTGAAGTCCCGCCTTAGACCATGCTGATCTGATAAGATTCAAGGTATTATCTCAATCTTCTTGTATCTGTTGAGGTTTGCTTCGTGACCAACTATGTGATCAATTTTAGAGAACGTTCCATGGGGTGCTGAGAAAAAGGTGTAATCCTTTGCATTTAGATGGAAAGTTCTGTAGAGATCTGTTAGATCCACTTGATTCATGACATTGGTTAATGAAGTTATTTCTGGCTTAGTTTTTTATTCAAAGATCTATCCTTGAGTAAAAGTGGGGCGTTGAAGTCTCCCACTATTAATGTGTGGATATTGATGAGTGGTTCAAGCTTTGTTAATAGCTCTTTTACAAATGTGCGTGCCCTTGTATTAGGAGCATAGATGTTCAAAATCGTGATGTCTTCTTGGTTGACTTTACCTTTGGTGAGTATGAAATGTCCTTCTTCATACCTTTTGATTAATTTTGGTTGAAAGTGTATTTTATTAGATATTAGAAGTGTATTTTATTAGATATTAGAATCAGCTTGTTTCTTGTGACCATTTGCTTGGAATCTTTTTTCCCCAACCTTTTACTCTGAGGCAATGTCTGTACTTGTGATTGAGATGTGTTTCTTGAATGCAGAAGAATGTTGGGTCATGTTTATGCATCCACTCAGTTAGTCTGTGTCTTTTTATTGGAGAATTGACATTGAGAGATACTAATGACCAGTGACTTCTAAGTCCCTTCATTTTTGGTATTTGTTACAGTAGAGATTTTGTGAGGTTGTGATTTTGCGATGGTGTATTTACCTATTTCCTATGTAGTTTTGGTTTTAGTTTGACCCTTTGGGGTGGAGTTTTCCTTCTAGCAACTTCTGTAAAGCCAGATTAGCGGCTAGGTACTGTTTGAATTTGTTTTTGTTATACAATATCTTGTTCTCTCTGTCAATGGTTATTGATAGTTTCTCTGGATATAGTAATCTTGCCTGGCATCTGTGTTCTCTTAGGGTTTGCAAGACCTCTGTCCAGGCCCTTATGGTGTTCATGGTTTCTGCTGAGAAGTCAGGAGTAATTCTGATAGGTTTGCCATCGTATGTTACTCGGCCTTTTTCTCTTGCCTCTTTTAATATTTTTTCTTTGTTCTGTATATTTTGTGTTTTTATTATTATGTGGCAGGAAGATTTTCTTTTCAGGTCTATACTATTTGGTGTTCTGTAGGCCTCTTGTGTGCTCATATGCATCTCCTTCTTCAAATTGTGGAAATTTTTTTCTATGATTCTATTAAAGATATTTTCTGGGCTGTGGAGTCGGTTGTCTTCTCATTCCTCAATACCTATTATTCTCAAGTTTCATCTTTTCATGGTGTCCTTGATTTCTTGAATGTTCTGTGTCATGAACTTTTCAGATTTGGCATTTTCCTTGATGGTTGTTTCCAGTTCTGCCATTGTATCTTCAAGTCCCAATATTCGTTCCTCCATTTCTTGCATTATGTTAGATTAGGTCACCTCTGAGATGCTTGCTTTCTTCTCTGATGCCTCTCAATCACGTTTTTCTTCTGTGTGTTCCTTTATCATAGCTTCCAGTTTTATCTTCAGGTCTTGAACTGTTTTAATGATTTCCTTCATCTGGTTGTTTGTATTTTTCTGAAGTTCTTCAAGTGCCTCTTTATATGAATTTTTAAAATCTTCAGCCCTCTTGTTTGCCTCCTCTTGCAGTTGTTCACAGATTTTATTTGTTTCTTCCATTATAATCTTCTTTCCTAAGGACTTGAGGTCATTTTCTTGAATATCAATTGCTGTTAGGTTCTCCAGGTTGTTTTCACTGGGATACCTGGGATCTGGAGATGCCAAACTGTTTTGGTTTTTGTTAGCATTCTTTCGCTGTGCTCTTGTAATTTTGGTGACTCTGATGTCGGAAGGTAGTTTGTAGTGACCTTTCCTGGTTGAGAGTGGATAGTTGGTGATAGGTCGGGTGCCCTTGCCTGTGGGGATCAGGGAGTATTTCCCTAGAACAGGCAGGTGATCCGGTTTCCACTCCTGGAGGTTTATCTTTACACCTTAGGCTCCAGGTTGAGTCAGCCAAAGTAGGTTTCTGTTTGGACCCTTTTACCTTACTGCTGTAATTCAGATCAGCAGTTTTGGGACCTAGAATAAGGTCAGTACACAAGTGCTCTGGTTGTGTAGGTTGATGCCAGCTACCTGTCCTACTTGTCGCTTTGTAGCCAAGACCCCAGGTGCATCAGATCTTCTGGGCTGTAGCTGTATTTTAGCTCTACCTCTATACCCTGTAGAAGTGTCCAGCCTCTCCCAGGAACTATAAGCCGGGAGGCTCTGAGATCGCTCTAGGTCAGCAATTAGACACTGCAAGCACAACCCACATCTCCTGATAGTGTGAGAATTCCTGCCTTGCCTGGGCCAGTTGACCCAGCTAGGTTCTCTCCTTTGGGGAGTGCAGGGTTGGTGCTCTGCACCTGGGCAGCCGGAGACAATATGGTTTCAGAGCGCTGGCAGTCATCCGAGGTGACTGCTCTTCCTGCCCCTGTAAGCCGGGAGGCTCCGAGATTGCTCTAGGTCAGTAATTAGACACTGCAAGCATGACCCAAGTTGCCCAATAGGCCTGTGGAAGCAGTCCAAACTGGTTTCTAACTGCTCCTGTTTGCAGGCTCAGTCAGTTGTGTGTGGCGCTAGATTGGGCCCAGGATGGCCCGCGAGCTGCATGCCCACTCTAGCTGTTTTTGGTGGGTCCTGCCACCTGTGTTTCCACTCAACCTGGGAGGATGACCTCCACTGTTTGGCGTGGTGTGGGTGGAGGGATCCAAGTGCAGTTTCACCCTATCCCCTGAGACTCCTCTTCCTGGAGGCTCCGGAAAATCCCCTCCCCAAACAGCGAGTTTGTGTATTATATGCCAGCTGCAGCTCGCATGTGGATTCCATTCCAGAGTTTGGGAAGTGCGTTTAGCACCTCCGGGATGTTGCTTGTCCCAGGGGTAGGCCCACCCGTGGTCTGCAGAGTTTGGGGCCCCACTCACCTACAGTTCTCAAGATCCAGCAGTCTGGGGCTACATTCACATCCGTAGTCTCCTCGGAGTAGATCAGATACGGTGCATACTGGTCGACACCATCTTGGAATCCCCGGCTACTGACTTTTTAAAGTTAATTTTGTATCCAGCCAATTTGCTGGAGGCGTTTATCAGCCATAGGAGTTCTCTGGTGGAATTTTAGGGGTCACTTATGTACACTATCATATCATCTGCAAATAGGGATAATTTGACTTCCTCTTTTTCCACTTGGATCCCCTTGATCTCCTTTTATTGTTTTATTGCTCTGGGTGGAACTTCCAGTAATATAGTGAAGATATATGGAGAGAGCAGGCAGCGTTGCTTTGTTCCTGATTTTAGAGGAATTTCCTTGAGTATCTCTCCATTAAACTTGATGCTGGCTATAATTTGGCTGTATATAGCCTTTATTATGTTTAGATATGTGCTCTGAATCCCTGATCTCTCCAAAGCATTGAACATGAAATGCTTTTTCTGCATTTAAGGAGATGATCATGTGGCTTTTTTCTTTCAGTTTGTTTATATGGTGGATTCTTGAATGCAGAAGAATGTTGGGTCTTGTTTATGCATCCATTCAGCCAGTCTGTGTCTTTTGATTGGAGAATTGAGACCATTGATGTTGAGAACTATTAATGACCAATGACTGTTAAGTCCCTTGATTTTGATATTGGTTGCAGTAGAGATTTTGTGTGGTTGTGTTTTTGCGATGGTGCAGTTATCTATATCCCATGTAATTTTGGTTGTAGCTTGTCCCTTTGGGGTGGAAATTTCCTTCTAGTAACTTCTGTAAAGCCAGATTTGTGGATAGGTACTGTTTGAATTTGTTTTTGTCATGGAATATCTTGTTTTCTCCATCAATGGTTATTGATAATTTCGCTGGGTATAGTAGTCTGGACCAGCATCTGTGGTCTCTTAGGGTTTGCAGGACCTCTGTCCAGGCCCTTCTGGCTTTTATTGCCTCTCCTGAGAAGTTGGGTCTAATTCTCATAGGTTTGCCCTTAGATGTTTCTTGGCCCTTTTCCCTGGCTAGTTTTAATATTTTTTCTTTGTTCTGTATATTTTGTGTTTTGAATATTATGTAGTGGGAAGATTTTCTTTTCTGGTCTATTCTATTTTGTGTTCTGTAGGCCTCTTGTATGTTTATAAACATCTTCTTTATTTTGGGGAATTTTTCTTCTATGATTTTCTTGAAAACATTTGCTGGGCCATGGAGTTGGGCGTTTTCTCTTTCCTCAATGTCTATTATCCTTAGGTTTTGTCTTTTCATGGTGTCCTTCACTTGTTGGATGTTTTGTGTCAGGAAAGTTTCAGATTTAGCGTTTTCTTAGATGGTTCCTTCAAGGTCTACAATTGTAGCTTCTAGTCCTGAGATTTATTCCTCTGTCTCTTGGATTCTGTTAGAGACACTCTACTCTGTGTTGTTTGCTTTCTTCTCTAAGCTTTCTCTTTCCCATTTTACTTCTGTATGTGCCTTTATTATTGTTTCAGTTTTCATCTTCAGATCTTGAACTGTTTTATTGGTTTCCTTCATTGGATTGTTTGTATTTTCCTGAATTTCTTCCAATGCTTCTCTATAGGCCTCTTTTATGTCTTTCACCTGTTTAGATGCAACATTCTACATTTGTTTATGGATTTTATTCATTTTCTCCATTATCATCTGCATGATAAGGATTTGAGGTCATTTCTTGATTTTCAATGGTGTTTGAGTTCTCTGGGTTGCTTTCTTTGGGATAGCTGGGATCCTGAGATGCCATATTGTTTTTTGTTTTTGTTCTTTATGTTTTTACATGGGCCTTTATTCATCTTGCTGTCTCTGATGTTGTGAGGTAGCTTTTGGTGTCTGTCACTGGTCATTGAGAGCAGTTTGTTGGTGAGTGATTATAGGTTGAGGGCCTTTGCCTTGTTAGTCAGGGAACTCTTTCCTGAGACAGGCTGGTGACCTAATTTTGGCTCCTGGAGACTTTGCTCCACACCCTGGGTTCCCTACTGGGTCAACTGACATAGGTGCTTGTGTTCTGCAACTCTAGTTTTGGTTGAGGCAGTGTATGTAGAGCCGGTTATCCTGTCTTTGGCTGGGCTTTGAATATTCTTCCCTTGGGCCCTGGGGCTTTGGGTCCAAGGCTCAGGTCATCCTTGAGTGCCTGAACCCCTGCAGAAGTTGTTTAGGTATCTGCCCTTTCAAACCAAGTAGTGTGGCCTAGGTAACACCTGCCAGGGAGAGAGCAGCTACTGCCTTCTGATTGTTGTTGGCTGGCTAGATTTCTGCCCTATCCCTTCTGGCCTGCCTAGCTTCTACCAAGAGCCTGCAAGTCCCTGCTAAGCTGTGGAGCCTGGCTAGCCTGGATCCCTTGTGACCAATTGTGCAAGGACAGTTCTCTGGGGCCGACTGCTAGGCTCCTTCCCAGCCCTGCTCAAACAGGTGATATAATCCATGACTCCCGGTAGCATCTCTGCTCTTAGACGATGCTGTTTTGACTTTGCATCCCTGCGCTCAGACCATGCACTGTGGCTGGGCAACATGCCCACAGTTGTCTGGGCCTCCTTGTGGTACCTGAGCTTTCTGTGGACTGGTGCTAGATGGGTGGGTGGAGCTTTGAAGACAGATGCACCCATTTCCCTGAGATTTCCCTAGTCCAGGAGCTCTGATGCTTCACTGCTGGGATTTCAGTCCCAAATACAGAGTTCACTGGCAAGAAAGGCCACAGTTCACAGATCACAGGCAGGGTCCTGTCCAAGATCTTGGGACTGAGCTGCAAACCTCACGGGCCACTAGATAACCAGAGGTCAGGCCCATCTGAGGTCCACACTGTGCAGTTCTCTCTCACCCAGTGATCCCCAGTTCCCGTGGTCTATGGCTCCTGGTAGTATCTGTGGTCGCCTCACTGCAGATCAGACGCCTTGTGTCATCATCGCCACCATCTTGGAATCATACTTGAAAGATTGTGAAGATGGTTATAAATTACTCCTTTGCATGGAGGCTTCAAATTTCTAGGCAACTGGTATATCCATTTTTCATTCATATTTAGGATAATGCACAGTCTATATGCATTTACCTCTTAAAAGAGGAATATGGATCCCCCAGCTAAAATTCCTTAGTTAAATAATCTAGGTTTCTTATCTTATTGTTTTTTTAATAATTTTTTACACTGAAGGTAGCACATATGTTACAGCTTTCCTTGACATTCTTTTGTTTTGCTTTATTTAAGGATTTTTTTTGAGACAGGGTTTCTCTGTAGCCTTGGCTGTCCTAGACTCCATTTGTTGGCCAGGCTGGCCTCGAACTCACAGTGATCCATCTGCCTCTGCCTCCCAGATGCTGGGATCAAAGGCATGTACCACAACTATATGGTTCTTTCTTTTGGCTTTTTAAAAAAATATTTTTGTTAATGATCTTAATGTAGATAAAGGCATTACTTTGCTTTTCCTGGTAAGTCTTAATGTTTATAGTAAACATAGAAAGTCTTGTCTTTCCATTTAAAGTTCAGAAAGATGTTTGTTAATTGCCTTTACAGTTGGCAAAAACATCCAACTCAAAGTCATACCAGCTCAAAGGGCATGTGGGCTTCAAAGCACTTTCACAGCTCCTAGTCCTTCACAGAAATAGCTTCTCCCTCTGAAGCCCACTTTGCTTCTTTACCTTGAAATATTGCTATTGTGTCTAAATCCAGGAAAAGCCTGCAAAATCTGGCTAGAAATTGCCTTTCCTTTATGTTTATCTTCAGTTTAAATCTACTACGTGCTTCCATTAAAGTTTTATGTCTTTCAGTCTTAAAAGAAGAAGAAGAAGAAGAAGAAGAAGAAGAAGAAGAAGAAGAAGAAGGAGGAGGAGGAGGAGGAGGAGGAGGAGAAGAAGAAGAAGAAGAAGAAGAAGAAGAAGAAGAAGGGGAAGAAGAAGAAGATGATGATGAAGAAGGAGAAGAAGAAGAAGATGATGATGATGAAGAAGAAAGTAAAACTAAAACAACGACGACAACAACAAAAATGTTGCGCCCATCATCCAGCTTGTTCTCTGGAATTTAGAGAGAGAAAGGATCAATCTGTACTCTCACTTGATGATGCTCTTAGTCCAGAGTGTGGCATGAACTAGTTACATAGGCCACCTGCTTACATGTGTTTGCTTGCTTACTTATTCAACACCAAAACTGATGTGCAAATAGACATGCTGTTTAGGTTCTTAGGATGCTTTTTGACCAGGGAAGGAACCATACTTAAAATAATGTGGTAAGAGTTGAACGAGAGGCAAGGGGCACACATACTGAAAGTAGTACAAGGCAAAACTTGAGGGATTTTTTGAAAATTAAGTAAAATTTTAGCGAGAATATCAATAACCAGTCAGTATGACACAATGCTATGGAGAAATTCAGATGAAGAAGTCATACGACAGGCTTCATAAAGATCACTTTATAGTCAATGGGTCTGTAAAGCTCACTAAAATCATGGTCAAAGAGGTTTCATCCAGCAGCTAATGAAAAAAGACACAGAGAGCCACAGCCAAACATCTGGTCAAGCTTGGGGCATCCTGTGGAAGAGGGGAAGGAAGGACTGTAGGAGCGAGAGGGGACAAGAAGACCTACAGAATCGACTAACCTGAGCACACAGAGGCTCACAGAGTCTGAACTGCCAACCAGGGAGCCCGCATGGGACTGACCTAGGAATCCTGCACCTATGTTACAGCTGTACAGCTTGGCCTTCTTTTGGGACTCATCACATAAGAATGATGCCAGGGGCTGCCTCTGACCCTGTTCCCTGCCATTGGGACCCTGTTGTCCTACTGGGCTGCCTCATCTAGCCTCAATAGGAGAGGCAACTTGATATGACATAGGGGGCCTGCCCTTTTCTGAAGAGAAATGGAGGAGTGAATGAAGGGGATGTGGGGAAGGGTTGAGTAGGAGGGCAGGAGAGAGGGGAAACTGAGGTCAGAATAAAAAGTCAAAATATAGAAAGAGAGAAAAAAGAAAGAAGGAAAGAAGAGAGGAAGGAAGGAAGGGAGGAAGGAAGGAAGAAAAAGAAAAGAGACCAGGTTTTCTTTCCAAATGCATATGGACTTTATTTATTTACAGTAAACTACATACATTAAGGACACTTACGAAACAATCAGGAGAGCCATTTGTAAAAGTTACATTCAAAATGTTTAGCTCATTTGTATTTGACAACCTTGAAGAAAATACTATCTACCCTACCTAGGTGGGTCTAAAGTGTTGTACCTAAATCATTCTCTATCATGTATTTAACAACTTAAATAATATCTGGACATTAACACATTTTCTTAAATCCTACACCACTTAAACATAACTGTGAAACTATACGTATCTAGTAGTCAACACCATCAGAGATTACTCAAGGAATAAAACTATTGCTTAAGTTGGAAGTGCAGACAAACAGATTCCAGAACTAGGAGATGACAGAGGCAGTTTACTGCCTGAAGAGTCACCCAAAACTCTCCATAAGGTTGGAGCGTCATCTTCATCCTTCTGGCCCAGTATATCTGGCAGACATAATCGAGAACCAGGAAATGTGAAGGGCTTGCTTATGCTGTCATGGCAGAGTTTGGCAGTCAACTCACCCTGTGTCCAAGCCTTGTCCATGTTGGACAGCATGTTGTCTGTAGATAGAGATGAGGCATGTTTGCCCAATAGCTAGCTTGCCGTTAATGAAGCTATCACAGAAGAGAGAGTTTATGAGGCTCATCATTGTTGTTGAGGTTGGCTGAGGGTATTGGCAGGAGCTGACACGCTTCAAGTCAAAAAAATCCTTAAATTAATAAAAAAAAAATCTCTAAATGCCATATTCTGTAGGAAGAGACCAGTTTTAAAAGTGACAAAACTTCCTGGGCAATGTGTCAGAGGCCTTTAATCCCAGAACTCCAGAGGAGGCAGAGGCAGGAGGATCTCCACGAGTTCCAGGACAGCCTGCCTACACAGTCAGTTCCAGGGCAGCCTGTCTACATAGCGAGTTCCGGGATAGCCTGTCTACACAGTGAGTTCCAGGGCAGCCTGTCTACATAGTGAGTTCCAGGACAGCGTGTCTTCATAGTGAGTTCCGGGACAGCCAGGGTCATACAGTGAGACCCTGTGTCAAAGAAATGTTGCAGAAATAGCAGTAACACAGGTGAACAATGTTAATGGCTCTATAGAGATAGAGTACAGACAGACTCTAGATCGGAATTTGGAGGCAGAAGCAGAAGGATATACCTTGTGGTTGGCTGTTTGGAGCTAAGAAAAAGGAAGTATCCAGGGATGT
>NW_026131684.1:0-70966 GCF_903995435.1 Acomys russatus
TGTGTGTGTGTGTGTATGTGTGTGTGTGTGTGTGTGTGTAGTGTGTGTG
The DNA here is from genome assembly GCF_903995435.1 of Acomys russatus. NCBI lineage: Eukaryota > Metazoa > Chordata > Mammalia > Rodentia > Muridae > Acomys > Acomys russatus. Next base: position 50 of record NW_026131684.1, read on the forward strand.
TGTCTGTGTGTGTGTCTGTGGTGTTGATGCACATGTCATGATACTATATGTGGAAGTCAAAGAACCACTTGCAAGAATCAATCCTCTCTTCCCCACCATTTGAGGCTTCCGAATGAAAACAAAGATCGCCCAGGCTTGGTGACAGGTGCCTTCCGCTGCTCATCTGCCTCACTGGAACCCTGACCAACCTCTATACATGGAACCATGCTTCATATATACACGGTTTTTTTCTGCCAAGATCTCAAAACTGCCCCACATACTTTTGGCCTCAGGAACTGATCGCAATCCTTTAAGCAATCATTTCAAAACATTTGGACTACGCCCTTTCCTCACTGTATTATAGGACTTCCTCCTTAATTTTTTGTTTCATGTCATAGCTACAATGCCATTTTTCAGTCCTTTCTACAATTCCTCTCGGAAACAGTTCTCTCCCATCTCCTTTCCTGTTCCCCCCTTTTTTCCTTTTCTTCCTCATCACCCCCCCCTCTCCCCCACACCTCATCACACCCCCCACACACAACCCACCCACCCCCCCCCCCACCCACCCCCCAACACCACCCCCCCACCCCCCCCCCCCCACACCCTTTTCTCCTCTTCACTACCCACCCCTTTACCTCCCCCCCCCCACCCCCACCCCCCCCCTCCCCCACCCCATAACCTCCCTTCATTCCCCTCCCCCCCCCACACACCGCAATCAATTCCACCCCCTCCCCCCCCCCAACCCCTCCCCCTCCCTCCTCTTTTTCCCCCCCTCCCACCCCCACACACACCACACACCACACCCCCACCACCCCACCAAAAAACCCCCCACACCCACCCCCAACCCCCCCCCCCATCCACCAACCCAACACACACACCACACACAACCACAACAAACCCACCACAACCACCAACACAACCCCACAAACCACAACACACACCAACACCCCCACAACACACACAACACAACCCACAACACCCCAACAAAACAACCACCACAAAACACACAAACCCACCCAACCCACACACCCACACACACCAACACAAAACCACCCCACAACCACAAACAAACAACCACAACCACAAAACCCCCAAAACACACACACCCAACCAACCCCCCAAACCCCACACACCACACCACAAAAACAAAAACACACCACCCCACCCAACCCCACCAAACCACCCAACCAACACACACCCAACCAACACACAACACAAAAACAACCCCCCCCCACCACACACACAAACCCAAACCCCCACAAAAACAAACACCCACAACCCAACCCCACACCACACAACCCTCCACACAACACCAACCCCAAACCCCCACCCAACCCAACACACAAACCCCTAAACCCCCAACAACAAAAACAACAAAAACCCCCCCCACCACCCAAACACACAAAAACCACCACACCACACCCCCCCACACAAACACACCAACCCCACAACACCAACAAACACAAAACCCACCACACACCAACCCCAACAAAACACCCAACACCACCACCCACAACACAACCCCAACCAAAACACCCCACACCAACCACCCAACACACAAACCCCAACCCCACCCCCCCACCACCCCCCCCCAACAACACCACACACACCACCCCACCCAACCAACCCCCCACACACCACAAACCACCCCCACCAAAAAACCCCCCCACAACCCCACAACAACCCCACCACCACACACCACAAAACCAACAAAACAAAACACCAAAACACAAACACCCACCACCCACACAAACCCAACTACTTCTACACTACCCAACACCACCCACCAACACAACAAATCACTAAAAAACCACCAACAAACCCCAACAACCAAAAAACAAAACCAAAAAACAACCACAACAAACCACACAAAAAAACAACTAAACCCCCAAAAATACAAACACAACACCAAAACTACACAAAAACAACCACAACACCAACACAAATAACCACCTAACCAACCACACAACAACCCCCAACAAAACAAAACCTCGACACCAAAACAACCCCCACCACCCACCCCCACCCCAATCCCTCCACCACACTCAAAAACAACACACAACACCAACAACAACACACAACAACAAAACAAAACACACCCACAAAAACCCCACAAAACATACACACACAACAACACAACACCAACCACAACCACCACAAACCAAACACCAAAAAAACCCAAAAACTCAACACAAAAAAACCCACAATCAGCAACCACAACAAACAAAACCAAAAAAAACAACAAAACCAAACAAAAAAAACACAAACAAAAAACACAAAACAAAAAAAAAACCCAACACAAAACAAAAAAACAAAAACACAAACACCAACAAACAAAAAACACCCCCCCCCCCCCCCCCCCAACCCTTCCCCACACCCACTCCCCCCCCCCTCCCCACAACCAAACTAACCCACAACAACCCCCAACACCCCCCCCCAAACACCCAAACCAACAAACACCCCCCACACACACAACCCCCACACACCAAACCCACATCCCACTACTCCACCTCTCTCCCCCCACCTTACACCCTCTCCACCCCCCCCCATTTTTTCTTTCTTCCTTGGTTGGACTCTCTCTTTTCCTATTACCTCTCCCATACTGTCTTTGTGCGTTGTTGCTGCTGTTGAAGGTACTTTGACACCACCAATTAGTCTTGGGTGTAGTCAGTGTGTTGGTGCACTCTTCTCTAACAGTTCGTGTGGGGCCCTGTTCTGTCACGTCGCTGCTGCAATCAAACTGTGGAAAAACACTATGCCATGGCACATGTGCCACTCAAGAAAGAATCTGAAACAACATGTTCCCCTGTGCAGTGCATACAGTTCTTGCGCAAGGACGAAGCACCAGTGCGCCCGCCAACAAATCCCTTTAGCGAAAACGTCTCATTGTAGACGAAAAATTATACGAAAGCCACAGGGTATGTGCCCACAGTTTGACTTCATATTTACTTGTATCTCTGTCACTTAGGCTGCCAATCAACTGAGTGTTACATAGAACCCACTGGACAGCAAACTTACCAATAGCTCGTTTCTTGATAAATCATGGAAGATTACAAAAGTAACTTGAAAATTTATTTACTGAGCCTTTATTAATTAAATTTTGTACAGATATTGAAAATGAGATGTCTTATAGGATTGCTAAACAAATTGGAAACTACAACCACCATTAAATGCTGGTTTCTGAAGTCTGTAGCAAATCCTTTTAGCAAATTATTAGCAAGTTTGCCTTCCCCAAGACATTTTCTCCCACAAATCCTTACAGCTCCCTTAGTATCCAAGGTCCTTATCCTTGTTCAATTAGCAACCACTACCAACCCCAATTTCTATTTTTTCTAGTTTCCATATTGGATGATAAATTTACTTAGATAAGAATCACACTTTATTAATCACTTTACCATCATGATAACAGCCTCGAACATGGAATGGGGCTGGAGAGATGACCCAGAATTCGAGTGTTACCGGTACTGCAGAGAACCTCAGTTCGGTCTTAAGAACCCATGTGGAGTGGGCTGAACCCTACTTATAACACCAGTTCTACAGAATTCAATACTCTTCTGGCCTCTATGGGCAGCTGTACTAAATGTACTTACACCATACATAGACACATTATACATAATTAAAGTAGCATATGTTTGTCAAAACAGATACAAAAATGTTTAATGAATGGTTTTGGTTCTTCTATCTAAAGCATTTTCTTCTCATGGCTGCTTCTTTACTTCCTACAAGTCTTCATTCACATGTCACTTTTTCAGTGAATACCCTTGGCCACTCACTGAAAATCTAAAGACTCTCCCATTTCTTATAGTCTTTACTCTCTAGGGAGTCTATTGTATTTGATAAAAATACCATGACCAAGAGCATGAGGAGGAAACGGGTTTACTAATGCTTACAACTCTCAGGTCACATTCTATCATGTGGAAAGTCAAGGCAGGAACCTGGAAGGAGAAACTGAAGTAGAAGCCAGGAGGGTTCTGCTTTATTGGTTTGCTCTCACGAGCCTGTAAATACCTACTTTTTTATGGCCGAAGGTACCCACCAGATCAGGGTTGGCAGTACCCACAGTAATCTGGCCCCTTCCACATCGGTTATTAATCAAAAGAATATATAACAGGGCCAATGTGGTGGGGGCATTTTTCCAATTCTTATATCATTTCCTGTTTCTATTATGACTCTAACTTTGTCAAGTTGACAAATAATTATCTTAACTATTTTTACCCAACGTATTAATTATATTCTGAATAGTTCCATATACAGAATATGTTTTATATTTTATAGCATTTATATTTACGACTATGAGGCTTTACTATGAAAATTCCCTACTGTGTATAGTGAATTTGGGTCACATCCCCCAGCACTACCTCCTCCTATTTTGATGATTTCCTTCCTATCCCAAACAACCCTATTCTTACTTTTATCACTTTTTAATTCTTTAAGATTATTTATTCTAATTTTATGTGTTTCGGGTTGTTTTGCCTGTGTGAATGTCTGTGTACCACATGCCTGCTGTGCTCATGAACGCCAGAAGAGGGCATCTAATCACTGGGTTTTGCAGGCAATGTTAGCTGCCATGTGGGTGATGACAATTTAATGCAAATCTTCTGGAAGAGCATTCAGTGTTCTCACTTGTTAAGACACCTCTCTGGCTTCCTTGTAAATGTTATTTTTAGTGACCCAAAGAGTTCCATTAGGGTTGCTTGCCTGAGTGTGGTAGAGGGGTTTAATTACAGGAGTATGGGCAACTTATCTGTGGCTACAACACTAAAGAAAAATGTTTCTACTCTGTCTAGCTACCCATACCAATCACAGTCATGTATATGTTTTCTACCTTCTTACTCTGCTAGACAGTAAGCTTCCGATAGGCAAAGAGAAATGTTCTCTTTACCATAAACACAGCCCTCACATTTAGAATGAGGTATATCAAAGAATCAAACAAATTTGTTCATTAGAACAAGGACATAAAGATGTGTGAGTGTGAATATAAATGAATCTGGCTCAAAGGACCAAGCTACCTCCTAAGGCTCAGCTGAGTTAGGCCAGGAAAGCAGTGGCACACCAGCTGTGATCAAAGCAACTGCTGAGCACTCACTCCTCCATCCTGGGGGGAAAAGGAGAGTTCAGGCCAGGCATGTTAAGAGCAGCACTGAACAAATAAAGTTAACAGCCCGTGTGGGAGAGGAGTTTGCCTTGCTTAATGACTTGGCAGCAGATCAGTGTGGGAATGTTTGAAGAGATGGAGACTTATCTTTTGTAAACTCCCTGCTACCAGGGCTCAGAGCAGCCATGATGAATATTTGGAAAGAGCAGCAATCACGGAGTCTATTCAGTCACAGGAGGCAGAGGGAAGCATTGTCCTCAATAGACTGTCATGATGAGGAGCTCTACTCAGAACAAAAGGAAGTTAGAGCTGAGGGGATGGCTCCATGTGCAAAATGAGTGTCTTGTAAGCATGAGGACCTGAGTTCAATCCCAGCACATCCATACAAATCCTATAATCCCAGCAGAGATAGGCAGACAATCTCTGGGATCTCTGGCTAGCTGCTCTTGATAACTGGTAAGCTCCAGACTCAGAGAAGGCAATGGAGCAAGACACTAAGATATCAGACATCAGCCTCTTGCCTCCACATACATATGCATGTTACCTACACACATGCATTACACACGTGCACACTTGTGCTTACACTTGTTAATGAGTGAATTTTAACAATTAATACTATGATACCATGTATGGTCTCCCTGGTTGGAAATAGAATGGTAGTTTTGTTAAACTAGCTTGGTCTCTTTACAGAAACACATACTCAGAATGGTTTTCTATTAACTTGGAAAAGCCACAATTCTCTTGAGAAAAACCACCACTTACTTATATGAAACCCTAAATTTATTTTTTCAATTTTTCACACATGTTTTGAAGAATAAAATGTTGAGCCAGGAGACTCCTAAGAATCTCTCATCTCAGGAAGGAGGGGCAACCTACTTTTGATAAAAGCCATAGCATTAGAACATTCAGATTGGGGGCAGAGTATCAATCAGAATGAGCCAGAGAAATAAAGCCCTTAACCCACCTCAGAACCTGCCCATGCCGGGCTATTCTTAAAAGAAGGGTTTCCTTGTTCTCAGCCCATATTCATGACTACTTCATAGATGAGAAAATTTGTACTTGAGCTGAGTATAAAGCCTATGGTGATCTGCTAGCAAAATTTAGAGTCAGTTGTATTTGACAAGGCTTTTATGCCTTTGATTAAAAGTAAGGAGGACAGAATCTAGGATGCTCGGTAGCATAGACATCGTTAGGGAGACTTCATGCCTAAGGACCATGTAAGACATGGCTCTGGAAATGTGGGTCTATGTCTTCATCAAGTGCCACACTCACCCACATGCAGCCTTCTGGGATGGCAAAAGCAACCGTCTATGTGCTGGGATTCATAGAGAAGCTACATGGGTGTAGATAGGGCATGCATAAGAAAGAGAGGGAGAGATGGTGCATTGTGTATGGGCCTGTCCTGCTCCCGTAGAGGGCTTCCCAGAACCCACTTCAGGCTGCTCCACAATTGCCTGAAACTCTAGCTCCAGGGAATCCAACAACCTCTTCTGGCCTCACTTGGTATCTGCACTCACATGCACAAAACCATACATGATATAAGTAATTTTAAAATAAAATTAAATCATTTTAAAAGAGAGAGACCTATAGACATCCTTTTGTGAAGTAGCAACTGGTTTCTCTTAAAGGCCTCCAATGAGGAATCCTTCTCTTTCTCACATTTTGCCTCTACTACAAAATTAGAGACAACACAGGAATATCTCAATAATAATTAAAACTGAAATCTATGATCATGCTTCAAAGTATGATTGGCTTCTAATATTTTATGACATCTTAAGTCATTTTTCTCACACCACAATCTTCATGCTGTATTTTCTCCTTATGAGAAAATTTTCCATAAAAATTCTGTAAGTCTAGTTACAGGACTCTTCAGTCTCCACAGCCCTGCTACTAGGAGACTCAGCTAGAGTCACCCATATCCTCCCAGAAGTCACCCCTTGACCTAGGTTTCCAGCTTGTCACAGAGATGCCCCCCATCAACTGTTTCTCTTCTTTCTTCAGGCCCTCTGTCCTCCCACCCCTGCTCTCCCCAGATGTGTTTTCCACCTCATTTCTCTCCATGCTCCCTCTCTTACCTTGTTCCCTCTCTTAAACTGCTTCTGCTCTCTATCGGTTTCCCCTTCTGGTGAGGCTTAAGCATCCTCCCTTGGGTCCTCCCTCTTACTTATCTTTTTTTTTTTTTTTTTTTTTTGATCTGTGAATTGTATTATGCTTATCATTACTATATGGCTAAAATCTGCTTATAAGTGAGTACATACAGGACTCCTAGTGGAGGGAGGGGAACACCAATCCACCCAAAATCTTCAACTCAAAATTTACCCTGCCTACAAGATGTGGCAGGCATAAGGATATAGCAGAGATTGAGAGAATGTCCAACAATGACTGGCCCAACGTGAGACCCAACCCATGGGAAAGAGCCAACCTCTGACAGCCTAGCCTGGCTGTCCTCTGCGAAGCTCCATCCAGCAGTAGATCAAACCAGATGCTGAGAATCATAGCCAAGCATTGGGTGAAGCACTGGGAGTCTTAGAAGGACCTGGAAGTGATAGGACCTCCACAAGAAGACCCACAGAGCCAACTAACCAGGGCCCAGAGGAGCTCGCAGAAACTGAAGCACCAACCAAGGACCATGCACGGACTGGACCTAGGTCCCCTACACAGATGTAGCTGATGGGCAGCTCAGGAGGGGAGTGGGGCCTGTTTCTGATGTGGATTCTGTTGCCTGCTTTTGCATCACTTATCCCTGGTCGGGCTGCCTCACCAGGACATAGTGGAAAAGGATGTACTCAGTCCTGATGGGACTTGATGTGCCATGGTGGGTTCTTAGTGGGAGGGGAATGCCCCTTTGTGAGTCATAAGGGATGGGGGGATGGGGGAAGAGGGATGGAGGGAGGAACTGGGAGGAGAAGAGGGATTAGGGATGTAAAGTGAATAAATAAATTAATTAATTAAACAATTCTGTAAGTCTAAAAGTGTTTTTAAAATATATATGTATGAGTTTGTTCTCTGGCATACAGACATAGATGGGACTATGTGCATTCATACAAACATGGGCATGTGCTCACACATGCAAACACACACACACACCAAACACACACACACACACACACAGAGAGAGAGAGAGAGAGAGAGAGAGAGAGAGAGAGAGAGAGAACATTACTACTACAGAAAGTATTTTCCAAATGGTTAAGAGATGTTTATTTATTGTTTAATTAAAAATATGTTTTAAATTGAAATAGAATTTAAAATAGTCTCCCTTCCTGTTTCTCCATCTAGTTCCTCTCAGATACCCCCTTCATCCCTCCTATACCCCTCACTCTCAGGTTCATAGCCTCTCTTTTTTTTTATTATAATTGTTACATGCATTTGTGTATGTCTGTGTGTGTGCATGTGTGTGTGTGTGTGTGTGTGCAGGCATGCTTGCACACATGTGAAGATCTTGATCAAAAAGTTTCTGGAAAAAAAGAGAAGTTTCTGACTTCTCATTTGAAATTTCTCAGGGTCATTTCTTCTTTAAAATGAGGGGATAAAATGTGTAAAGACCAAAAGATATTAGACATAATTTGTACGAGGTACTGGAAGATGAGATGGTTTATGAGTTTCAGGAGTATATGTCAGAAAGTGGTTCATGACATTATCTGAAGAATGGATGGTATTATTTTGTGTGTGACTTGGGGAGCAGACAGAGCAGCTTCCGGGACAAAAGGAGGGAGAGGATAAACTTTCACTAAAGGGTTATAAAACAAATGCTTTCAAAGTACTCCAATGTATAATTATTTTCATTCAACCATTACTGTAACAAAATCAAAGTCAGCAACAATGAAACACTATAAACCTGTGTATGTTACATTGTTTTCTCTCAGATGTCATTAGGAAGATGGCTACAACAGCAGAGAGCTACATACTAACAGTAGGGTGCTACCCAAACTTTCCATTGCTAAGAAAAATCAGAATTGAGTTAATTATTATTTCAAAATTAATGAACATAATTAAATTTGTTTTAATATTATTTTATTTATGTCCATAGTGATGGGTTGTGTGGGGGTGGTTGTACATGTTCGTGTGTACAGGTGCTTGTAGAGGCCAGAACAGATTTCCTGGTTGAAGTTGCAGGTGACTTCAGCAATTATCAGTGTTCTCCACATGGAATAGCTAATGTTATCTAGTCTGTTCAAAGTTTTCCAGTTATCAGAATATATATTTAACTTGGTAATGTTTGAAAATAAGTACCAAGTTTCCAATTGCTTCCTTTCTGTTAAAATCTGAATAGATGACAACCATCTGTCTCAGATTTTTTTTCTGAGACAGTTCTAATTACATCTATCCTATGCCATTGGCCTCCAAACCCTCACATTGTCCCAGATACTTCAATATCATAGTGTCAAAACTATTCTTATTAGCTACTTCACACTTGAGAACAACATGAAAGTCCTTTTGTCAGATTGCATTTGACTCTTTTCTGTGGAAAATGTGATCTCTGCACCAGCCTTATATAAAAAAAAAAAAAAAAAACAGAATTGGTGGATTTGCTTTTTTATTAATTTATTTTTAAACATGCTTGTGTGTGTGTGTGTGTGTGTGTGTGTGTGTGTGTGTGTGTGTGTGTGTGTGTGCGCGCGCGCATGTGTAGGGGCACGCACATGCACGTGCATGCCTGTGTGTGTGCGTATTTGTAGGAATGTGCATATGAGTACAGGAGTCTATGGAGATCAGAAAGGGACATTGGATCCCTGTGCTGGGAAGCAAACTTGGTTTTTTTTTAAGAATACCAAGCATTCTCACTCTTGGTCCCGTCTCTCCAGGCCTGGTGGACCTGATTTACAAACATTTCCTACCTTTGCTCTGACACTAGTATTAGACTGCAGGATTAAGGAGATTAGATTATATGATATATTGATCGTTTATTGGTGATGACTGAAACTATTTGCAATTACTCCCTGCAAAATGGGATCAATACAATCACAACATTCTGAAAATGCGGAGTTGCCATTCTGAGTGATTTATCACTATGGTGAATCCATTGTGTTTTGGAAGACTTCATCTCTCATTGAAGTGTAGCATTCTTGCATCATTCAACAAATCACTTAATAATGACTTAAAGACTGTCTTCTCTGTGCCAGGTGTAATGAATAAAAAAAACATAATGCTCCATTTTTTTCCGTACAAAAGTGCCATAAGTACACTTAATCATGCAAGTTATGGATAAGCAGGAAGCCCTGGACTCCTGCCCTAATAGCCTGTGCCTATTTGTTGGGGCTGCCTAATTATTCCCACCCAAACCAGGAGCTGAGCTCAGAGTTACACAGCTTACAGACCTGAAAAACTCATGCATCTTTAAGGTTCCTAAGCAAAGGAGACTTGGGGCCAGAGGGAGGAATAAATTAGCAAGACAGCCTTTGTTGAGAAATGTACACAAAATTGTAAGGAAGAGAAAGGGGATATCTTATAAGGATAAAGCCAAATGTAGACAATATCAAGGAAGATTGCACTCAACCAGTGAGGGGGAGGGGATGGACTTGCATGCCAGGGGAAAAATGATTGTTGTAGTTGCCCTGGGTTTGCCTAATGAACAGGCACCTGATCCTGCAAGATCACCATTAAAGTTTCAGGTTTAGGGGAGGGGAATAGAGTGAAAGAGAGAGGGAAGGTGGGAATGGGAAGATACTAGTGAGAGATAACAATCAGGATATAATCTGAATAAATTATAGTAATAATAATAATAAAAGTTTCCTATCTGCTGAACTCCATATCTCCAGATCCTTTCTTGGGTTTTGGGAAGTGCCATGTTCCCCATACCTGGCATTGTGTGGAGTACTGGTGTTGTGTTAATGTTCCTAAGGGAGGAAAAACTAGTAATATTTAATCATTCCAGTAAACAACGATGAAAAACACAAAGTTAGATATCACTAAAGTCCAATGTGGTAAGACCAACGAGTTTATTGGGCTTTGCTTTACAGCACAGGTTATCTCAAGGCAGCAATACCACTGCAAGATCCTACCCACCATAGATTTCAAGCTCATGGAAGCTGCACCAATGCGTCCCATTTCAGATTCAACTTCTGTTTCCACATATTCTCCAATCTCCTAAAATCGCTTGCAGCTTGAGAAAGGAAAACTTCAGGTGTGGGTCTCTGGAATCCCTTCTCCACTCTCTTTGGAGTGTCAATAGCTTGTTATCACAGACCTGACTACCACTGCATTGTTTACTTTGGTCGTCATGGATACCAGGGGCAAAGCATCCTACAGTGCGTTGTGTTATGTCAAAGAACAAAGCACCACCGACAACTGGGTGTTTAGTGAGGAACACAACCTGTGGTGTTTATGTGCATGGAACTTAGAACTGGTCAGAGATAAGACTGAAATCAAAACCCAAAAGTCACGAGAATTCAAGCAGAGAGAACGGAATGTGGCTTGAGCCTGAACAAAGCAGCTCACGGATTCTGCAAAAACTGAAAGAATATGGTGAGTCCAAGCACAGAGTCTTACTGGGAGGGACCTGGCTAGGAGAGGCTGCGTCACACCGTAGAACAGCTTGAGTTTTATTTTATCGGACTCAGAAAGCAGTGGTATGCACCAGGGCTGCGAGATAATGTGGAGTTTTGTGTGCTGGACTCCTTGTGGTATACAAAGTGCTACGGACTTGAGAGTATGGACCAAGCCTGTTGGTTTACTGCTAGTTGGAGACCCTTTAATGTTCTCATGTTCTCATCATTATTTGACGGAACATCACTATAAAATTTATATGCTACAGAACATAAAACAAAACCCTGTGCTGCATCAGAATGTATGCATATTATAATTACTAGTAATTTCAATAAATGTAATGTTTCAAAGTAATGAAATAGTTATTATCTCACATATTATATACACACATGTTCACAATTGTTAGGTATTCATTTATATGTTGTATGTTTCACTGATATATTACAAACATGGCTCATATACTACATATACTGTTACACTTTGGATGATGGTTTAGGAGGACACCTGGACAGATAACTCAGATGTGACCAGACAGACAAAGAGGCAGCAAGATGGTCGGGCCTCCAAGTAAAGTTCAGGTCTCAGCACCTCAGAAAGCAGCCTGATGGGAGCTCTGAAGAATGGAATCAAAGTTCACGTGACAGGAATGGGGACCTGCTGTTTTTAGCTTTCTCAGGCTAGAGAAGGGTCCGTAGAACAGCTGTTGGCAGGCTCTCTAATTCTCTGCCAGGAGGTAGGGAACAGGGTCAAGAGAAAGACCTGTGACACAAATACCACCTTTGATGTAAATTCACTTCCCAAGTGAAAGACCTTGGTACCAAGAAGTCTGTGAGGCAGGCACTCAAAGACAGGACTCAGTACAGTGTGCCTATAAGTATCTGGAAGGGGTTGGATTCCACCATTACATTCCTACACATATATTATATGCATGTGTGCACATATATGTGTGTATAACATACATGTGCATATCTATGTGTTTATAACTACAGTTTATATTCTTAACAATCATGCTGCCTGAAGTGTTGGGTTGAACTTGAGTGGAGCCTCAGGATGATTAGAATGCTGGTCTCTCTTCCTGTTTCTGAGAGCCCTTTCTCTCCTGCATTGAACAGCAGGAAGTATTACCTTCTTAACTCCTGTGCAGTCTGCTGAGGACCTGTGGGTAACCCAACCAAGGGCTATGAACCTCAGGGAGTGAAGTCATTATGCACCTGAGAAAGAATTGAGTGTGAGTTTTATGTGTTCTCATCAGCCCAGCAAGCCTGTGATTTCAAGCTCTGAGGGTCCCTCAGAAATTGTAGGCTCTCACATCTGGGTCCTTCTCATCTGTGAAGAAAGAAGCCACCTCCCCACAACCTCTGTCCATCACCCACTCACCAATACTGGAGAACAGAATGAGAGAGAAGTAAATGTGTCACATTCATTGTCCTGAGTTGCCAGCCAGATTGGATTTCCTCAGACTATCCTAAGTTCTCCTGAGAAAACATAGGGACATCACCCAAAATTATTATAGAAAACAAAAGTGTGCAGGTCTCCAGCTGCCCCTTCACTGTATCTAGCACATAGTAGATGCTAAGTAAACACTAGCTAGAAACTTCCATTACAAGCTCTTTGATTTGAGCATCAGTTGTTTTCTAGATATGGGTAGACACCTCACATGTCTAGGTCTGAGGCTTTTTCCCTGGTGAAGGAGAGGTTTGTACTGCAGTTGCAAAGCTCTGACAATCCGTGACCATAGGACAGACTAGGAAAGTTGGGCGCCTTGTTAACTGGAAGGGATGGATAAGAGTCTCCTTTCCTCTATCTGCTACCAGTTTTACCAAGCTGAGAACAAATACCTTGGTACCAGGTCTTTAGATAAATGATCCAAAAGACCAAAGAGGCCTCTACTCCCTTATATCTCCCTTAACAGCAGATACAAAAAAAAAAAAAATCTTGAAAGGACACATAGAAAACTCCCAATTTCTTCCTAGAGATTTGGAGCCTTAGGAGGTAAACCAGGCATAATTAGTGAGCAGTGGCTCAGTGCTGAGGAGCATTCTCTGGTCTATCCAAGGCCTGGACTTCAAATCCCAGCACCCGCATCTAATAGATCGCAAATGCTTTTAACTCTAGCTCCAAAGGATCTGATACGATATTTGTTTCTGAAACCCATGGGCACATGGATGTACACACACACACACACACACACACACACACACACACACACACACACACACACACACACACACACACACACACACACACACACCAAAACAATAAAACAACATAAACATTTTTTCAAAAGTGAAAATACCAATTACTCCAGTTCAAGCAGTCACAAGTATCAATAAATTAATGCTGATGAACATGCTAGTATTTTACTCTTTCTGTCTGTGCAATGCTACCAAGATTGCAGACCTCCAGAGTCCTCGCTTCACACTTCCCAGTAAGAGGGAGCTTTGGGCTGTCTCCACAGCTGGTATTGGTCCAGGTGCTGCCTATCATCTGGTTACATGACAGTCCTTCTCAGTAAAAACCTGGGCTGTGGCTACAAAAGTGCCACTAACAAGCTCTGTGATTCTGAAAAAAGCACCCTCCATCCTCCAGAGCCTAGTATTGTCCTGTGTGTGAAATGCTGATAATAATCCTCACTCTGTCCACCTCCTGGGGTTGTCACAATGATCAAATGAGACAGAATAGAAGCAAACGTGCTTTGAAGAGCGTCCTCGCCCACGGACGCACAGGGGAATGTTTGATGTATTGTTGTTATTATGGCTGTTGTGGTCCTCCTGTTTCAGGATGATTTGTCTCCGAGGATTTTCCTCATGCACCACAGGGACTGAAAAGAAGGGGGCCTCTCCTCTCCACTTGATGCATGGTATGGCTCTGAAGGGAGTTTGCTGACTCAAAAACATAAACAATCTATTTCCACAGAGTTGATTTTCCTTACATAGAAATGAGCAACTGCTCTCCCCTCCCTTTCTTTTCTGAACACACACGAATTTCTGTCCCCCCTGAGAGACGCAACTGCTTCATCTCTATAATCGGTTTACCATCCTAGATGTTTGCTAGTCTCTGAATAAACTCACCACAGTAAAGACCTGTTCCTCAGATCTCCAAATAATCTAGCCACCTGTTTTTAAAGAAGTGACTTCCTCTAGTACGCTGGCTGAAATTTTTAAGAAGTCAAAGGAATTGGGAGCCATCACGTGTAACCCCCTCTATGCACCCGAGACACACGATGACATTCGCAGGAAGAAGGAGAGGGTTGCCCAGGATCGCCCTTAATCATCATGGCAAAAATGCCCTTCCATAGAGAGCTTCGCTCTTTGGGCATATGGGACTTTTCCATCATAAAGAGTGCTGTCTAGAAATGCAAATAAGAGTATTTGATATTTCTAACTAGTGTGCTTATTGTGAAGCAGCTCAGAGCAAATATGAATCAGAAGACACAAAAAAAAGCAAGCAGGGAAAGCAAGGGGCAAGAAAGGTCAGGAGAAATACCACAGTTTATAGATATCCAAGTAAATCATCATTTTCAAAACTACATAATGGGGATACAGTGAGCTAAAAGCTTAATCATAAAAGTGAATATTATGTCAGTGTAAATTCAATGAGTGGATTTTAAGTCTAAATGGCCAAATCATTTTTAAAATAGGTTAAAAAAAAAGAGAAAAGACTTGTATGTTCATGTTTTGAGATTCAACGCTACCATAGTAGGCGTGTGGTTTGAATGTGAAATAGCCTCCAGAGATTCACATTCTAACGCTTGATCTCTAGATGGTGGCAATGTTTAGGAAGTCTGCCGAACTTTTACGTGGGACCTTGCTGGAGTGACTGAGTCACTGAGGTCAGGCATTGAGTTCTATTCTTGGCCCCACTTTTGCTTCTCTCTGCTTCACATGTGCAATACAATGTGATGCGCCAGCTTCCTGCTTCGACTGCTATACTTAACATGTCATCATGGACCATGTCCCTTTAGAACTGTAAGCCAAAATTATCCATTTCCCATTTAAGTTGTCTCTGTCTGGGTATTTTATTGCTACATCAGGAAAGAAAATAATACCATGGGAAGCCATTGCAAGTGAGACAGTTTGCAGAGCACAGTGTATTCTAATAACAAGACAGATCTAAGACAGAATAGAAGCTCCAGCTATTCATCTCAATGCAAGTTACTCCAACAAGAAAGTGAAGATTCTCAGAGGTATGGAGAAAGGACCCTGACCACAGCCTTGTCAGAGGGATGATACCAAGCTTCTTTATAAGGATGTCATCAGCAAAGGAGGTTGGGAAACATGGTGTTCCAGGCACAAAGAGCAAGTGTGTACGGGCATTGTAGTGTGAACCTGTTTGGAATTGTCCATGGAAATAAAAAAACATGTGTGGCATTGCTCAAGTGCTATAGGACAAGAAAGTCAGGTTGAAAGGCAAGGTTAAACAGTTGGATGCAATGGGGCCAGCATAGAAATCTCTCAATGATACAATATGCTTGGATTTTATGAAAGCAAGAAGATGTATGAGCTTTACAAAGAGAAAGTAACATTGTCAGATTTATTTCAGTGTATAAGCAGAAAAGCAGAAATATTTGTGTGTTGTGCAGCAAAGAAAGCACAGGAGGGGAAAATCATTCCAAGTTGGTGAGTAATTGGAGTGTGGGTGGTAAAAGACGTCTGGTTAAGAATAACTCTCTGGTTGAAGTTTTCTGTTCAGATTGGAAGATGAAGGAGTGACTGGTTTTGGGCATAACAGGACTGATTTATTTTTAGAAAGCAATTTAATTTCTCTTAATTTGAATTATAGTGAAAGACCTAAGGAAAACTACCTAGATATAAAAGAAAGTAAGAGAGATGTGACTTCTTCTCTGCAATTTATCTAATTTCCCTCACTGACTAGTTTCAGCAATACAAATCTTGATTATTCTACACTTAGTCAAAAGTGACACCAAAAATAATTATCTTAACATTTATAGAAGCACAGTAAATAAATATTTGTTGAATGAGGGAAATCTTAATATTGTAATTATATCTGACAAGCTGTAAGTTAAGATAGGAGAGGAGAGCTGGGGAGGGAGTGGCTTAGTTAGACACATTCTGTATAAGCATGGGGACCTGCGTTCAAATCCCAAGCACCCGTATAAAAAGCCCAAAGTGGCTGAGCATGTGTCTCTAACCCCAGTGCTGGGGCAGGTGGGATAGAGATAGAATGGTCATTTGGGCTTTCTGGCCACCTATCTCCAGACTCAGAGAGAGGCTGTGTCTGAAGGAAATATGGTGGAAAGTGGCAGACTTGACATCCAATGTCCTCCTCTGGCCTCCACACACATGCCCACAGTTTGCTACACCTACTGCATACAACTCTCTCTGGTCTTTCTCTGTCACACACAGATATGAGAGAGAGAGAGAGAGAGAGAGAGACAGACAGACAGACAGACAGAGACAGCAGAGACACAGAGACACAGAGACAGAGAGAAGACAGAGACAGAGAGAGACGAGAGACAGAGAGAAGAAACAGAGACAGACAGACATACAGATGAAGAGGTTTAAAGAGATGGCAAAAGAAAGACATGGGCTTCATGGTGTCTCATGAACCCAGGAAACACCATTTTGTGTGTAAAGATTTAAATCACAAAATAAGCAAAGGAAGAAAGGACACAGTCACTCTAGAATTCGGAAGCTGGCAGGCAGTTAGAGCAGAACAGTTAATAGAAATAAAAGGGCCAGTCCTAATCATTCAAGGAAAACTGAGAATCAACACAGTTATACCACAGAATTGAGAAAAAATCTCCAAAATTATTTGCTGGAGCTGGTATTGAGGCAATGGTGACTCAAGCCTCGATAGCTCGCAGCACTTAGGATGTAGAGATAGGAGAATCTCTGTGAGTTCAAGGCCAGCCTGTTCTACAAAGGCAGTTTCAGGACAGCCAGGGCTACACAGAGAAACCCTGTCTTGAAATAACAACAACAAAAGGGTATCTCCAGATGCTCACGTGTTACTCCTGTTGGGGGTGACAGATCTTTAAGAATTGAGGCCTGTCCATCTGTCCATCTGTCCATCTGTCACTGTGTGCTCTTGCAGGTACTGTGGGACACCAGTATGTTCCTCTCTGTCGGTCCCTAGTAATCACATTAGTGGATATTTGTATTTGCTCTTCTCCCCACCTTCATGTATGACCTCTTCACTGCTAAGGAAATGAATGAGACCAAACAAGCACACATTGACTGACACCTCTAAAGTGGAGGCCAAATTAACCCTTTTTTTCTCTGTAAATGGATTCATCTTAGCCACTTGCTATAGTACAAGAACACTGACAAAGAGGGCCTCGAGGGGTGATTCAGCAGTTAAAAGTATACACTGTTCTTGCGGGGGACCTGAGCTTGGTCCCCAACACCTGCAACAAATGACTTATAAGCTGGACCTTGGTGGCACATGCCTTTAATCCCAGCACTTGGCAGGCAGAGGCAGGTGGATCTCTGTGAGTTCGAGGCCAGCCTGGACTACAGAGCAAGTTCTAGGATAGCCAAGGCTGTCACTCAGGGAAACCCTGTCTCAAACAAACAAAAACGAAACAAAACAAGTGACGTATAATGTCTTAACCCTGACTCTATGCTGTCCAACACACTCTTCGAACCTCTACAGACACATTGTATCACGTGCACAGATCTACAGACAGACACCTATAACACTCAATTCATTAAGAAGTGAGGGAGGTTGACTAACACAGTGCGTGCATCTCAGAACTTTGAGAACTGAAAGGGACAAAGAAAGGAAGGACAGGAGCAGCCCTCAGCCATTGTCCTCTGCTGCCTCTGTGGAGTGTTCACGAGGCTCAGTCCCTATGAACAGAATAAAGTAACAGAGTCAGTTTCCAGGGACACCAGGTAAAATTGAAGGTGTGAGTAACATGCAGAAAAGAAAAGAAATAAGGCACTTGCACGAAGCCTCCCTGCTGTAGAAAGTCAAGAGAGCTTCCTGGGGGTCACTATTCCACTGTAGAGAAAAGTGGGGGGAAAGTTTCCCTGAAAAATCTGACCTGTGTGAGGGCACACTGAAGACACCATAGCCTGCCCCCTTCAGACACTACAAAGTTGAACGGTTAACCAGCAAACATCCAAGTATGGTTTTTGTAGACAAGGTCTCATGTATCCCACACTGGCCTCAGAGTCTCTATGTAGCTGAGGATAGCCTTGACACACTGCTCCTCACTCCCTTACCTCTGTGATTATGGGTATGTGCCACCATGCCAGGCATATGAAATGCTGGAAGCAGTCTCAGGGTGTCACAAATACCCTGTCAACAGAGTGACAACCCTACCCTTAGGAATCCCCTTGTGAATACGCAATCCTTTTTTTCCCTTTGGCATTTTCCATGTGTATATGTGGTGGGTGCATATATGTGTATGCATGGTTCTGCATGTGTGTAAGTGCTGTAAGTGTAGACTCATGTGCACATGGGTGTACATGCATGTCAAGGCCTTAGGTTAATGTGAGGAGTCATCCTCAATCTTTCTTTCACCTAGTTCATTGAGACAAAATTTCTCAGTCAAATCCAGGGCTCCTCTTAGGGCTAACCCTGTTAGTTCAGTCTGGGGACCAGCTGTCTCTGCCTTCCTAGACTGTACTTACACAGGGGCTGCCACATACACATCACACTTGTGTGCACTCTGTGCGTCTGACCTCTAGCCATTACACTTGTATGACAACCACTTTAAGTGCTGGGCCATCTCCCCTGACTGTTCTGAATGCTTAGAATCCTCCAAGATAGGAAAGTTCCTTCAAGATGGAATGCAGAGATCCAAACGATGATAGAACAAAATAGCAACTTGAAGAGAACAGAGGCCATGCCAAAAGAGGAGAGAAAATGCAAAGCAGGGGACACAGGTGCTGATACATTCAGGGACAGGACACAATGGAGGTACGCAACTAGAAAGTAAGGCATTAGGAGAAGCTAATGCTGTCATCAAACACTCCTGCAAATTCAAATTATGAAGGGAGAAAGCAAAGGCAAGTAACATTTGAAAAAAGTCTGAGATTAAAGTGAGGTACTGTTCTCTGAAATACAGCAAATTAAAAAGTAGAAGTAGTGGTAGGAAAACAGGAATGGAAAATAAAAAGAGAAAGTGAGGGAAATTGAAAGTTGAACAATACTTCCTCCTGGTAAACAATGAAGGAAAGAATCTAGTAAGACACTACACAGGAAAGGAGAGAGTGACCTATGTAATGATCAACAGAACTTTCTAGAAATGGGTGGCAAGAGGTTTTTAATTCAATGACCCACCAAAGACCTAAAACTATGAATCATAAAAGTATAGAAGATTCCAAAATGGAGAGAAGAAATTAAGATTGGGTCTGAGTTTGCCAGTAACAACCGTGGAAGCAAACAATATTGGGAAAATGACATTCCAATTCTGAGGGAAGGTTGTTCCTACATAAAGTTCTATTCCTGTACAAATCAACAATTAATGGCATGTTATAAATAAAAATATTTTCAGGCTTTTCAAGGTTTACAATATCCCTCCACTCTTGTCCTTTCCAAAGAAGTGGTTAGAGTGTGTAATTATTAAGATTAATATTGATTGTCAGCTTGACAGCATCTAAAAATCACCTGGGGCAAAAGCCTTTGAGCATGCCTGTGAGGGATTCTCTAGTTAAACTAAACAAGGAGAAAAGGCATGCTCTGAATATGGGTGGCACCAGCCCATGAACAGAGGTCCCATCTGAATGAAATAGAGAAAGTGAGCTGGGCTGAGCACCAGCATTCACCTCCCTCTGCTTCCTGGTTGTGGATTCTATGTGATTCGCCTCCTCACACTCCTGCTGCCATGATTTTCCCATCAGGATGGACTGTGCACCCTCAGACTGTGAGCCAGAGTAACCTGCCATGTCCAGATCTAGCAAATGGGCAGAACATTCTTCACAGTTGAGTGGAAAGTGGGATATGACTTTCACACGAACTCTGGTGCCTCGTATTTGACCATGTTCCCTGGAGGGGGAGACCTGGTGGCACTCAGAGGAAGGATAGCAGGTTACCAAGAAGAGACTCGATACCCTATGAGCATATACAGGGGGAGGAGGTCCTCCTCAGGAACAGTCATAGGAAGGGGAGTAAGGGGAAAATGGGAGGGAGGGAAGAATGGGAGGATACAAGGGATGGGATAACCATTGAGATGTAACAAGAATAAATTAATAAAAATAATTTTTAAAAAGCTGCTCTAATAGTGTATTTTGTCACGGCGATGAGAAAAGTAGCTAACATGATCTCCACAATACAAACCAAATAAAAATACACAATTAAAGAATAAGTAAATGAAAAAAGAACATGGCACAGGAGGTGGGTTGCTCAATGTGGAGGGCATGTGGAGAGCTGAACATGCTCAAGTCATGCTTCCACTCAATGTCGCGCAACTGGTCCACACCTTCACCCTCCCACGTGCCCTGAGTACAGTCTCTAGGAGAGTTCCCCATGTACATATCTAGAGGAAAGGAGGCCACGGTTTACTTCTTCTGCCTCCTCTTCTTGAGAATCCTCACTTAAGAGCAACAGTATCATCCCTTACACAGTTAGTCAAATGTAAAGCTAAACTATGTATTATTTAAAACAAAACAAAGCAATCGCTAAGAGTAACCTCAAGGGCCTCAAGAGGCACTCTGAGAGAAGACAGTCCCCAAAACAGGCAGCGGAGGCTTCTGAAGACAGACTGTCCTCTCATTATTCCTTGGTTTTGAATAATTTATTTTATTTTATCTTTTATGTTTGTTATCTTTTTGAGATATGTGGCCCAGGTGGCCTCCCAGATCATTATATAGCCAAAGATGACCTTAAACTTCTGATCCATCTATCTCTCCCAATTTCTGAGACCCTTATTCTTTTTATTAACCCAAACAGCAGGAATGTAAGACATCACTGCATTATTTATAAGGTGTGTATATGTTATATACACTTTTCTACCAATGTAACTTCAATCTCAAATGAGACAGAATCAATAAAATCCAGCGGCACATATGTAAGGGAAGGAGTATTATGAGATGGGCCTGTACAGTTATAAAGCTAAGTGTTCACATAGTTGGCCATTTGCTGCTGGTGAATCATGGAAGCCAGTGGTGTGATTCAGTTCTGGTATAAAGAATTGAGAGCTGAGGAATCAATGATATATGCTTTGATGAGTCTGGGAGTAAGTCAGTCAGGTGTACCAATCTCTAGGATCAGGGAAATATGGATGCCTCAGACTGACCAATTCTCCCTTTCTTTGCCATTTGGCTCTGTGTGGGCCTCTGGGGGACAGAATGAATTGATAATGATAATCTCACTTGGTTGACTAGTCCAAATGTTAACACCCTCCAGAACCATCCTCACAGACACAGACAGCAATGGCGGTTGCTAGGTTTAAGAGCCCTGCGTTGAAATTGCAGTATGAAATCAATCATTGCAATAATACCATAATTGGTGAACACAAAAATAAACATCATAGATTATCCATGCCTCTTTGAATTTATTTCATTATTTTGTTTTTAATTTTACATTATGTATATGTATATGTATGTATACATATTTGTGTGTATACAGGTGAAAACATATGTTTGTATGCACTTAGAGACTGCCAGTGGCCACCAGTGGTCTGCTAAGCTAAGTGTATATATAGATGAAAATATCTACAAGCATCTTGTACCACGTATTACATAAAAATAGTCCAGATGCTTTCTCCAATGTTCTTACCCTAATAGTGATATCTAATTGCTATTGCACTGATGGTCAGCATAATCACAAAGAAGGCCTTACTTTCAGTTACCACTTCAAAGAATCAACATAGGAAGGGTCCTTAGGAAATGCAGTCCTCCTATCGGTGCCCTAGTAAGGGAAATGTGGTATGACTTTGACATGGACTCTGTAGCCTGTTCTTCTATCACGTACCACTGGTGGAGCTACCTTGTCAGACCACAGGAAAAGAGGATGCACTGAGGTGACTTTATGTGTTGGCATGGGTGAGTGTCTGGGACTCGCCTTCTCTGAGAAATAAGGGAGGGAGAGTGGGAGAAATTAGAGGTAGGATGGGACTGGAATGAGAGAAGAGATGGTGCTATGACCAAGATGTAAAGTGAATAATAAAGAGTAAATAAATAAATATATAATTAAATTTTAAAATGGTATATGTATCTCAGGAACAGATTACTTACAATGTCAAAACAATAAATATAAAAAGAATTGGGTTGACTCAGTTAAAACTATATGGTGAATAACTTGTCTCAACAAAAAAAAAAAAAAAAAAAAAAAAAGGAAATGCAGAAATAGTTCTTGCTAGTTCAATACACCAAAATTGAAATTACAATGCCCCCCAGAAGGGGAAAAACTGCTATGTAGTTGAAACTAAAGAAAAAAATAAGTTTTCTTTCATTGAATAGGGAGATGGGTGCAGACTATTTAGACTGTGTTTTTAGTTGTATATTGCATTAATGTACTTATGTTTTCAGATAAATTATAATTTTAGTTAAAAAATGCTTTTAACATCAAAAATAAAAATGCCTTAACAAAAAAAAAAAAATGTCTTATTGTTTTGATTCCCAAAACTAACGTGGAAAGTGTAGTTAATGTAGGGCATCTTTTTCTGTGCACGGAAGGCAGAAATTCTCTAGTTGTTCCTGCTGCCCTCATTATACAAAAGCGAGGAGCTCAGGTCAGAGGGGCCACATGGAAGGAGCCCTGCGGGGAGTGTGTGCAGGTGAGTTATTGGCTCATGAGCTGGGGTTGTATTGGGGATGCTCCTGAAGAACAGAATCTGAGCCCCACCGCTGACCTTGAACAGATAACTGTTTGTCAATGAGCGTCTGTCTTTGGACTGCAGGATGTGTATCCCCAACTCAAGTCACTGTACCTTACAGCACAGTATTAGATGACAATCACTTAATGTCAGGAACTTGTTGCTGATGTCTCGTTCAGATGTTCTCTTTTATTTGTAGGTTTTTTTAAAAATTCTATTTGTCTTTAGTGATGTTTTCTAAAAATGATTTGCTTTATTCTTTTGTGTGTTTGTGTTGGGGGAAGAATGCGCACCTGACTCTGGGCTCCCATGAAGGTCAGAAGAAAACACTGCATACCCTGGAGCTGGAGTTAGAGCCAGTTACAAACCACTCACTTGACAGGGTTTGGGGAAACATGGGTCCTCTGAAAGAGCACTAAGCTCTCTGAAATACAGAGCCATCTCTCCAGCCCTTGGTGACACATTCTTTACTGTCCTTCTAATACATATGTATAAAAGGGCAGCCATCTACTATGAGCACACAGAATCTCACAGATGAAATGACAGCAAGATGTGAAAGACCCCAGGGCTGGAAGTGTGGTTCATTCAGGTATGCTTGCCTAGCACTGGGGAAGCCTTGTGTTCAACCCTACACCACATGACCACCAAAACCAACCTTATCCTTAACTCTAACCGAACTACCAGGAGTGGTCAGAAATTCAAGTCATCCTCTGATACAAAGAAATGTCCAGGCCAGCCTGGGATAGAAGAGACCTTTACAAAAAAAAAAAAAAAAAAAGTTTGGAAACATACTCAAATATAAAACATTTACTCAAATATACATATAACAGATGAAAATATACACAAAAATGTTAAGTCAAAAGCCAAACTCACATGAATCAATGTTGAAAAGTGTGAAGAAGAGCTTGTGCTAATACTGCAAGAAAGGGATAAAAGAGACAGCTCTGCAGTCAAGGGCACATACTGTTTTTAAAGAGAACTCTAGTCCCACTCTCAGTTCCCAGGCAAGACAGCTCACAACCACTTGTAACACCAGCTTCAAGGGATTCTATGTCATCTTCCATATACATTCACACACACACACACACACACACACACACACACACACACAGAGAGAGAGAGAGAGAGAGAGAGAGAGAGGAGAGAGAGAGAGAGGAGAAGGAGAGAGACAGAGAGAGACAGAGACAGAGAGACAGAGACAGAGACAGAGAGACAGAGAGAGAGAGAGAGAGAGAGAGAGAGAGAGAGAGAGAGAGAGAGAGAGAGAGAGAGAGAGAGAGAGAGAAAGAGAGGGAGAGAGAGGAGAGCTTAAAAGAAATGTAAGCCAGAAGAAGTCCTAGAGTGTGGACAAATTCAATACTTCAAAGCTACAGGTCCAAGGCAGAACTGAATAAATTATTACATATGGACAGCGACTGTGACAAGGGATAAGAATGGAGCATCAAAGAAAGTCTAGATCGCACAAGCCTTGGCAACATTACAAGATGCATCTATCTTAAGCCTTAGAAGGCTTTCATCAGGAAAGTGATAGTCAAATCTGTACTTAAAAACACCACCCTAGGGCTGGAGGCGTGCACAGCAGTGAAGAGTGCTTCCTGCTTTTCTTGAGGATCCACGTCCAGTTCTTTGCAGTTCGCTCAGTGCCACTGAAGCACGTGGCAGGGTGAGGTTATCCCCACCTAGAGCTAGAGGTCAAGGGATAGAACCTGTAACAGTACCCACTCTATGAAATGATGGAGGCTGATTTTCCTATGGTAGCCTGTTTCAGAATGGAGTCATAAAACCTTCAGGCTAAGTCTTGGGCATTAAAAGGGATCGCCCTCCACTGCTCTCTCACATTAGCACTCAGATCAAGCCCTTAGCAGATGCTGCCTCTGGAGCCTAACTTCTCTGTGTTACTCTGTGCTTGCCCTGTGCCTGTGGGGTCATCAGTGCTGCAGTATGTGGCCTGTTAGGATGGTGTGGATTGGTCCGTCCACAAAGAAATTCTTCATAAAAATCTCTCTTCACTTTGACACCTCAATGGCTGTTTCTGAAGGCTATTTCATTTTGCTATTGGATATTAGTTTGTAACAAGTGGTCTTGGCAATAACTGATGTGAATTGTCAATTGCTTGAACTAGGAGGCAACTGAGGGCACACCTACGAATGGATCTATGACAGCATCTCTAGAAAGGGTTAACAGAAGGGAGAAGCCTGTCTGCTGGAGTGGGCAGCACCTTCTGCCTGGGGTCCAGTTATAAAGAGGCTCAAGGGGGAAGCAATGTTTGCCTGCTTTTATTTCCTGCTGGGAACTACATCCATGCCATTGTTGCTCTCTGCTGCCAACCTTGTTACCACAGGCCTCCAGTTTCTTCAGCCTCTTAATGTTGACTGACAACCAGACATTTTTCTCAGATTCTCAGTACCATATTTGGAATGTTGGGGCATGCAGCTCCTTCGAATGAAGCCAATTCTTAGAACAGCCTCAAGGAACTAGGACAGAAGCTAAATGCTTTTTTTTTTTTAAAGATTTATTTATTTATTATGTACAGTGTTCTGCCTGCATGTATGCCTGAAGGCTGGAAGAGGGCACTAGACCACATTACATATGGTTGTGAGCCACCATGTGGTTTCTGAGAATTGAACTCAGGACCTCTAAAAGAACAACCAGTGCTCTTGACTTCTGAGCCATCTCTCCAGTGACGGTAAAAGGGTTTGTATTCCTTGCTTTCACTCCTGTAAATGGTGCTTTATGGTGTCAAATTACAGATTGTTCTGTGGCTCCTGATTCTCTGTTTAACTTAAGGAATCCCTGCTGGGCTCCAGAAAGGAGAAACAAGAAGCTATACAAACACAAGGAAGAAGCTGGGCAGGTGGCAGAGCAAGTGCTTGGGTGACCAACAATGAGTTGCTGGCTGGTCCTATGTAAACTTGATGTACACACTAAAGATATCTGAAAGGAGGGAACCTCAACTGAGAAAATGCCTCCAGAAGATTTGGATGCAAAGCATTTTCTTAATTAGTGATTTGTGCAGGAGGGCACAGCTCATTGTGAGTGGAGCTATCCCTGGGTTGGTGGTCCTGAGTTCTATAAGAAAGCAGGATGAGCAAACCATTAGGAGCAAGCTAGTAAGCAGCACCCCTCCATGACCTCTGCATCAGCTCCTGCCCTGCTCAAGTTCATCTGCTGACTTCTTTAACGATGAACAGCAATCTGGTAGTGTAAGCAGAATAAAACCCTTTTCCTCCCAACTGGCTTTTTGGTGTTTTGTTGCAGCAATAGAAACCCTAACTAAGACAAACAGCACTTTTTAAAAAATCTGGTATGGTGATATATCACTATAATCCCAGCACTGGGGAGACAGAGAGAGATAAATATCTTGAGCTTGCTGGCCAACCAGCCTAGCTCAATTGGTAATGTGAGGCCCTGTCTCAAAAAAATAAAATAAAATAAAAATAAAGACGCCTCATTAGAGAAGTTTCATTCCACAGCCGGCAGAGCTAATGGAGAGATTCACAACTGGAGACGGTACAGAGCACGTCACAGAGGGCGGGTCTTCCTGATCTTTACTCCTCCCACTTCAGCGAACACACAGGAGGGAGCAGAAATATTAGAGGAAACGGAAGTCAAAGAATATTGCTACACGAAACGTCTTCTCTGTGTGATGTGGGCATTGCCTTTGTGAACACACCCCACCTGTGGTGAGCAGCACAAGACTTTCACAAGATCAAGCCAGTCAGTACTCCAACACGGAGAGGGAAGACACTCAGGAGGCCTCACTCAGCTGAGAACCTCTTGGCATCTGAGGGCTACGGGGTGAGGGAGATTTTACATATTTGTCTTATTTTATATTAGTGTTTTGCCTGCACGAGTCTCTGCCCAAGACATGCATGCCTTGTACTTAAAGAGTCAATAAAAGGACATTGGATACATGAAAAAAAATGGAGTTATAGGCAGTTTTCAGCTACCACATGGATGCTGGGAATCGAACGTGGTTCCTATGGAAGTACTCTTAATCACTGAGCAATCCCTCCAGCCCCAGATTTTTGTTTGTTTGGTTGCTTGGTTGGTTGGTTTGAGGTTTTCTGTTTGTCTGTAGTCTTTTGGCCCATGTTAGAATGTTTATCCATGCTCCAGTAGGTAGCTAGCTCCACACCCATCCACAAATAAGCACTGATCAACTCAGTGTGTTATTTTTAAACAGAAGACATGAAGTTTGGAAGAGGTTGTGGGAAGGATCTGAGAGGAGGCTGGGGGAAAACCATAAGGTATAGATAATCTAAATACATTGTGTTTGTGTTTGAAATTACAATAAATAAATTAATTAATTAAGGTTTCTTTTTCAAAGTAAGGTGGAAAATGAGTGAAGAAGACACAGTCACTTCCTATCCTCCACACAAATGTGCACACACATGCAAGTGTCTCATGCAAGCATCCGTGCAACACACACACATACACAAGCACTAAGGACATTTGCCTTCTTAGTTATTCTTCATTCACCTCAGTTCTCAGTGGAAACAGGAAGCAAAAAGAACAGAGGCCACTTCCTGAGGGACAGATGTGCAACCTTTGCGTTTGGTGCTCCTTCTGACAATCTAACTCACACTGATCAATGCAACTTGAAGCACAGTAGGAAATACTCTGAAACTGGTTCTCTCTCAGCAGTCTTGAGTCATCAACACATATAAGCCCTGGCTCCCTTGTTTGTTCAATGGAGATGCTGATGTCATAGAATGGTTGCTGCAATTTCACGCTTATAAGCATGAGAAATTGTGTGGCATGGCGCTTCGCTTCCCACGTAGCTTACTGCTGTTGTTAGACCACATTTCATACGTCTTCTCCTCCTGTGAAAGAATGTCAGTTGTTTACTTGGCTGGTGCACCAGCTAGGGCCCCAGAAACAACGACTAAGCAATGCTCACAATTCTATTAAGATCCTGGTTTGCCAGCCAGCATCTCTCTCCAGTAATATATATGGATCTTTTCAGTGTCAAACATAATGAAGGTAAATGTGTGAAGATTCATAGTCATATCGTTTTCCCATGGTGGTCATATTTCTTGTGCTTCTTGGGATACGTGCATGCCTGAACAGACAGAAATGTCTGAAAGAGCATCTCTTCTTTCGAAGTCAAAGAGAGTATAAACCAGGAGGTATGGTAAAGAACATTTGAAAGACAATGAATTTGCTTTCTCTCAGATTTGACCATTTGCCAAATAAAGACAACCCCACAGAAATGAACATAAATCCAAAGAACTGGAATAGACCACAGGAAAGTTTGAACAACTTCCCTCATCTTAAAGGTGAGAAATGGGGGATGGAGGGTTGACTCCGTGGGTAAAGCAACCAGGTAAGCAGAGGGACCCAAGTTTATATTTCCAGAATGAACATGAAGGTTTTATACTACAGCCATGCATGGCTCCTGTGGAGAGACAAATCCAGGTAAATCTCAGGGTGTCACCAAGCAGTCAGTCTAACTAAAACAGGTAAACAAGTCTGTCATTAAAAAATGTAAGGTAAAGCTGGCCACAGGATGCCTGTAATCCCAGCACTCAGGGAGGTGGAGGCAGATGGATCTATGTAAGTTCAGGCCACCCTGGTATACAAAGCAAGTCCAGCACAGCCAAGGCTACACAAGAAAACCCTGTCTCAAACAAAACAAAACATATATATATGGTGGTGGGAAATAAAGAAAGACATTCAGGCTAGCCTCTAGCCTCTAAATATGCACACACACACACACACACACACAGACACACACACACACTCAAACACACACATATACACACATACACATATCTAAAAATGAGAAATAGGGTTTCACTGTATTGATGACTTATTAAAAATTCACATTGATTAAATCAAAGCCCTTCAATTCCGAAACTAGTTCTCTTCGTAGCCAGTACTGAAGAGCCATCAACATGCTAGGCCTCATCTTCCTTGTCTATCCAATGGAGATACTTATGTCATAGAGCTATTGCAGCAATGCCATGTTTATATGCAACAAAATTGTGTGGCATGTCACTTTTTATGTAGCTTACAGCTATAGTTAGACTGTGCTTAATATGTAGTTTTGCCCAGCATTTGCATCAAGACCCCCACCTTGAAAGGGTTCATTGATCAAATATATGATATACAAATATATATCATTCACAACAATGTCTCAACGGACTTCATCAGGGGACTATAAAGTTAACCACTACTCTAGTCTTAACATGCAGTTTTGCAATTGAAGCATCCTTGTGTTAGTATAAACACCTATATGCATGAATTTAGTAGATGCTTTCTTTGAGTATAGCAGTCAAGAAATCGTGGCTATTCTTAAGGGATAGAAAGCCAATTAACCCATAAGTGAAGATTGCAACCTGAAAGGATATTGGTAATACAATAACCCTCCACACACTGAATACAGCACTGCTTTCCAAGACTGTGGTAAACCTGAGGTTCTTATCCTTGTAATGTGTCATATCACTGCTAAGCCGACAGGGACATTGAGAGAAGGGTATTTAAGACAGAGTGGAGAAGAAGAAAGGGCTTTTGGCTTTTTCCTTCTGGGATGAGGATTGGGTAGGAAGGGCATTTTTCTTCTGGTACATCGACTAAGTAGAAAGATGGGCTCGTTGCTTTCTCTGCCTCTCTGACCTAGCAAGTTTTCACCCCAGCATCTGGCTCCTGAGTCTTCATTGGTAAAATTGATAGATTGTCTTCCTTTAAAAACAACAGCTGTGTGTAGACATACATGTTTTGTGTGTACTCCTTCCTATTCCTACACATGCAGAGGCCAGAGAGCTACAGCAGGTGACCGTCTCTGGTACTCTACCTTATCCCCTTATTGCATACTGAACTCAGGGTGCCATATTTAGGCTAATCTGGCAGGCGGGTCCAGCAGTCCTTTGCCTTCTCCTGGCCTGTAAATCAGAGGTTCGGACATTCAGTCATAACCACCTCTACTTTTTAAGACTAAAAATTGTCATATCTTTATTAAAATTTCATACCTGGATCTAATGTGAGTTGCTCAAATCTACTCCCTCCCCTCCAATTTCTCTCAGACTCCCCTGGTCACTTCCCCTCCCATCTTCATATACTTCTTTGTGAAGCCACTCACTGAGTCATGTAATGATGCTAAAATGCACAGCGGTAGAGGCTCTCTTCTGGTACATGGACTGCCTATTAGGGTCCATATCCAAAGAAAGCTGATATCCTCCCTCTCCCAATACCAATCGATTGCCAATAGCTCCTTGTCTACTGGAGCCCATGCACAGTGGCTTCATCTCATGTGGGTCACAGCCTCTGTGGGTTCATGTGTCCAATGACCCTATTATGTCTGGAAAATACTGTTTCTCAGCAGCACTCTACCACACCTACCTTGCTTTCTAAGTTTAGGAAACCCAGCTAAGATCAACAGCAAGCCCTTTTCCCTTGTGAACCATCTCTTCCACTCCTGTATCTTCCTTGCTGCTTTGTCTCCACTCTCAGGAAGGCATTTTGCATGTACATCACAGGCTCAGTGAGCAAGAACATGGTCAGCAATTGCTTCAAGGAGGACTAATGGTACTGCCAGAGCATTGTTCCCCGAGAAGTTCTGCTGTTGCATCACAGAATCTACATTGCTTACACACAGGCATTAGTTCATTCAATACATCATGGATAAAGGGGCCTCTGTTCATCTTCCTTCAAGAATATAGATAGCATCCTTCCCTGACTGGGAAAACTTCTCAGGCCTACCAAGAGTGAGCAAGGATTGGAACCCCAGAAAGAACACTGATTGGCATTTCTGATATGTATGCCTTTTTCTTTTTAATTCATTGTCCCACTTTCCTTGAAGGCATTTTTAGGCGAAGCACATTATATGTATATATATTCTTGAAAACTGCTGCATCTCATTTTCAATATCAACATTTGATGAAGAATTTTTTACAGAATGCTAAACCTGTGAGGTATTCATCAAACAAAGGTTCTCAGTGTAATTGTTTGGAAAACAGGACATCCTGGCCTTATGCTGGATGCTGCCGATATTCCTTGGCAAAGGTGACAGAGACTTTGGAATGTCCCCAATGGGAGGAAAATGCAAATTAGTTTGCTCAGCTTTATCTTAAGCAGATCCCATGCTTTCTTCTCATTTTAATATTAACCAGAAAAGGCTTATGCTTCTGGTGTTCTGCTCTGAAGGTTTCAAACTTTCTGAACTGGGTCTGGAGAGATGGCTCTTGCAAAGGATCCTGGTTTTATGCCCAGTATCCATATTGAGTGGTTCATAACAACCTGTCTCTAGTTTCAGGAGGGGAACAAAAGCTTCATGTGCATATACTTCCACACAAGCACACACATGCATGCACATCGTTAAAAACTAAATACATCTTAAATGGTTTCCATACTTTTGTGCTGAGGGAAGACAACTCAGTAGGTAAAGTGTCAGGCAAGCACGAGGACCTGAGTTTGGTTTCAGGAAATTATGTAAAGAGAAAAAAAAAACCTGAGTGTGATAGATTATAACTTTAATCCCTACACACACACACACACACACACACACACACACACACTTTTCATACTATCTTCTAAGATATGTCATCCCAGGTGAGATACACTGGCGTGTGAGTGGGATGAGTTAGAGTCAAGATCACACTTGTGGAGGAGGAGGAGAATTGCTTCGACTCTCAGGACGACATCAGGCACCACTTCACACCATGTAGGTTGCTGCAAGTGTATCTGGCAGCACGCTAATGGCTGGATGCTACCACAACTTTCACAAAGTTCTCTTCAAGACAAATCTAGCTTTCCCCTGCTTTTCTTCTCTCCACTCAGGCCCTTTTCTCCCTGTCTCCTAGCAAAGCACATATCCTAGATACTGAATTATGACCTCTGTGAGCCATGCTGAAGGCCACAAAGGGACGGTGGATGCCAAGAAAAGGCCAGGCAGGTAGAGCCATTGCACTATAGGTGACATCGTTGAAGTTTTATGCAGACTCCGCTTACGATGCTGAATGTGCCCAGCCCTCAGCTGCTGTGAGCAGTGGGTTTCAATGACTGACTCGTAGCTGCCTCCGTGAAACCAGAGAAACCCAGCTTCACAGTTCTGTCTTCTTATAACTCTTCTACCTGCTCTCCTGCAAGACCCTGTGTGCAGCTCATGGATAGCTATCACAAGAGCACATAAGTGCAGCCCTTCAGCGCTTCAAAACAGAACCCATGTTGTGGTTCAAGTCATGGCCCACAGAGTATCTTGAGATCCACACCAGGAATGGCCTCAGCAGGATCAGATCTTCACTCTACTTCATCCTCACCCTGCCACTCTTGTCTCCCTAGAGCATCCACTCAGCAAACTGGAGGCACCTCAGATCTGTGGCTAAAAAGCTCTACCTAAGACATCCATGAAAATCCAGCAGGTTAGGTTCTCCTCAGAATCAGAAGCTGCGAGTATGACTTTGATGTCCCTCCCTTTCTTCTTCCTTTTGCTATATATTTGCTTTGGCTGTTGTCTTTATTTGTAGATGAATGTTCATAGGGTTAAAGTGCTTTGCTTAGCTCCACAAGATAGAACCACCTTTTGACAGCATCTCGCTATCACAGCTTCCTCAAATTCTGATGGTTATATGATTAAGTGGAGCCATTCTTACCTGTAAAGACTAGAAACCAATGAGTACTCAATAAGTAAAGCACACATTATCTCTTTTCAACACAAGCAAGGAGGAAAGAAAAAGCCCTACATTGATGAGTAATAAGATAGTATAGAGATGTCTATGCTAGTGCATTTACGCTTAAAATCTCAATATCCAAGTGCATGCAGAGATGGCAAGGTGTGCATTCCCCTGGGCAGCACTGGTATTACAGGTATGCATTTGAATGCCAGCGCCTAGGACTGGAATTCGAGATGTTTAATCCCCTTCCCCAGTGCTGGGATTTCAGGTGTGCATCTCCATACCTGCTTGTTGTGTGGGTTCTAGAAATAGAAATTCAGATCCGGATGCATTGTGGAGAAACACCTTATTAATTGAGCCGTCTTCTCAGCCCCACCGTGCTTTTTTTAATTCAGCTCTTTTATTTTGTCTTATCTAATGAAGATCTGTATTTAGCTTCAGTTTTTCCTGACATACCTGCTGTGCCACTCCAGTATTGCATGCAGTCAGTCTTTTACAGTTGGGAAGTTAGGAAATTTCCTATAAAAAGCAATCTCTGGGAGCTCACTATGTCCAAATTAGAGGTCACAAGTGTGACACTTACAAACACGCTCACCTCATCCTCAGTCAACAGACATCTATCGAGTTCCTCTAGTGTGGGCCCAAATAGAAACTGAGAAGAACATACTTGCCAGAATTTCATAAATACCTTCTGAGATAAACAAAAAAACTGATTTAAAAAAAAAATTGGTGATGGTTTCAGAAGCTAATTTTGTTTACTCTGCATTTTTATTATCCATAAATATTATTAAGTGATGATTATCTACTTTCCCCCTAACCAGAGAAATTGAATTTCATGAACTACTGAAGAGATTGATTTTTCTAAGAAAAGAGCATTGGTCTGTCTTTTCAGTAGATATTTTTTTTTCATTTTGCTTGGTAGTTGTATTTTTCAAGTGGAAAGTGTATATACCTGGGAAGATTTAAAGATGTGAACATTTTTATAATAAGCCAACCACAATACATAAAGTAGAATGTGAAATGCCTCCATGTCCCATAGGTAAACGAGTAAGGATCTATTTTGTAGATTTCTAAAGCAAATCCTTCAGTTTCGTGAGATCCTTGGAGTAAACATACCATCTAAAGTCAATAAACATATAAATAAGTAATACACTGAGGCAACTATGCAGATGCAAAGAATGAGCAATAGGAGAATGGCTCCATGCTATAGGCCTGGGTAGTAGTCGCGTGCTATTTGTTTTGAAGGAGGTTTTATTAATTCTAAGTGTGTGTTTGTGTGTGCTTGTGTGTCTTTGTGTTTGTATATGTGTGTCTGTGTGCGTATTGACCTGCATGTAAACATAGATTTCTGAATAAGGTAGATTTCCTTGAAGCAAAGTGTCAGGCAGTTGTGAGCTAACTGGTGTGGATGCCAGGAACAGCGCTTACAACTTGGTCCTCTGGAAGAGAAGTGGGCACTCTTTTTTGTTCATTTTAATTTTATTCATTATAATACTCAGATTACATCCTGAATGTTATTTCCTTGCTTATATCTTCCCATTCCCACCCTCCCTCCCTCTTTTGCCCTATTCCCCTTGCCTAGACTTCTGACAGAAGGGGACCTCCTCCCCCATCATATGACCACAGCCCATCAGGTCTCATCTTGATAGTCTGCTTCCCTTTCCCCTGAGTGCCTCCAGGCCTCCCCACCAAGGGGAAGTGATCAAATTGGAGACACCAGAGTTTATGTCAGAGGCAGTCTCCACTCTCCCCTCAGCTGTGGAGAATGAGCTGTGCATTGTCTAGATCCCAGCAGGGGGTCTAGGTTTACTGCATGCATAGCTCATGGCTAGTACAGCAATTTTTGCAGGCCTCCTTGGGTCTAGATCCATCAGCCTTGATGGTCTTCTTGTGGGGATCCTGAACCTTCTAGATCCTTCCATCCCCCCCCCATTCTACCATGACATCTCATCGCCCCCCCACACCCCCCCAGAATTCAGCAGTGAGTCTGAGTTCCAGCATCTGTCCCAATCCCATGCTGGGTGGAGTCACTCAGAGGATATCTACGTTGGGTTAATATCCTCTTATAAGTGAGTATATATCTACCATGCATGTCTTTCTGGGTCTGGGTACTGCAAAGAACTTGGCACTCTTAATGCCACACACCACCTCCCAATTACCTTGTTGGATCAATGTGTGCAAAGTGAATGCAATGATCCATGAATGCCTAAAGACCGCAATAACCAACACTGATACCAATGACTAAAAAAAGGAAAGTGAGTAGAACCTTCTCCTATAGCGTTTTAGGCAATGCTCTTATAAATGGTTTGCCTGCAGTGTCTGCTGGGGTAAGGTTGGCACAGTATGAGAAACCTTTTGGAAAGTTCAGTTCCAAGTTGAGCTTCTGGACCCTGTTCACGGAAGCCAGCAGAGGAAGCTGCTCTCTCTGGTGTCCTCAGTACCTGACTAGTATTAACTCGGCATGGGTACTTAGCTGAAGAGATTTTCCCCTTAATTAAAAGAAAAAAATTAAGAGGCTGAAGAGACAGCTTAGCCAGTAAATCATTTGCCAAGCAAGCATGAGGAATTGCGTTCAGTCCCCTGGTCCCACATACCAAGAATGCTGGGTGTGAGAGTACACACTTATAATGCTAGTGGAGGTGGAGAGAGTTAGGTCCCTAAGGTTCTCTGGGAAAGCAGCCTTGCTTCCTGCACTCTAGGCCAGTGACAGGCCCTGAAGAGATTGCTCAGAAGTTCATAGCTCTAGCTGTTCTTCCTGAAGACTGCAATATGAGCAGCCTCATGGTGGTTCATGATCCTCTCTTACTATTCCAGAGGATCCAATTCCCCCTTGTGAGCACTGCAGGGACAAGATGCACAAAAAATAAAAAAGAAATTATTTTTTAAAAAGTGAAAGATGGATAATACCCATTGGATAATATCCATGCCCTCCTCTGGCCTCCATATGCATGTATGCATACATATACCTGAATCTCCCATACATTCACCTGTATCTGGAAACATGAATACACACATACACACTTTTCTAACAATGAGAGTTGTTATGCTATCAGAAAAACTGAAGCTTGGAGTGTCTTTGTAACTCCTTGGGAGCAGTGGGCCTTGAATTTGTTTCATAGGCAAATCTTTTCTTCAAATGGTGTCTTATGTTAAAGTCTGTTTTCTAAAAACTAATAAAAAGAGATTTGCTCAGGCCTCAGGGGAACTCCATCTAAGGCTCTGAACTTATGGCTGGAAAGCATCAAGGAGCACAGTCTGGAAGCTGAGAGGGCTGGGAAAATCTCATGGTTATATGCAGACAGAGGAAAAGGCAAATGTACATAGCCTGCTCCAATGTCAACTGAAGAAATGTAAAATGATCCTATACACATAAACCATGTGCAAATGTTTCTAATATCCCATGCACATGGGTCTGAGGGGGATATGAAGTTCTGTATTTCAAACTAGTTCTCCAGGAGTGTGAACGATGCTACAACAAGGAACAGAGCTAGAGAAAGAGGCAAGTTCCCAGTAACACACACAGCCAAGCATTGAGCAAACCCTCCAAGAAGGATGTCTGAATTACCAAAACTATTTGGCTAAGAAATCATCAGCTCAAGTGTGAAGATGTAGCTCAGTGGGCAGAACACTTGCTTAGCTCACACACAGCCCTGGTTTCGATCCACAGCACTGTATAAACGGAGCGTGGTACTTGACCTATAATCCCAGAACCTATAATCTCAGAGATGGGAAGATCAGAAGTTCAAGGTAATGCTGGCTACAACGCAAGTTTGAAGCTGAAGTTAGGCAGGGATACATGAGACTTTGTCATCATCATCATCATAATAAATAATATAATGTAAAAACTTTATAAAAATCAAATTAGACTTTAAATTAGACTTTCTACACTCACATCTTGAGTAATCTATTGTATTGGTTAGGTTTTTGTCAACCAGACACAGGCCAGCATCAATTGGGAAAGGGGAACCTCAGACTTAGAAATTCCCTTCAATTAGATTGGCCAGGAGGCAAATCTGTAGGGCATTTTCTTAATGACTGACATGTGAGAGCCCAGCTTACTGTGGGTGGTTATGGGTGGTATAGGAAAGCAAGTCACCCAGAGCAGGCAGTCAGTAGAATCTCTTCCTGGTCACCACTTCAGTTCCTGCTTCCAGGTTCCTGTCTTCAGCTCTTGCCTTGCTTTTTCTCCATAATAGATTCTAAACTGAAAGTTGAAAAAAAGGCCCTCTTCTTCCCAAGTAGTGTGTGTTCATTGTCTTTAGGGCAACAACAGAAAACCAAACTAGGACGTCCACACTTGAAAGTAGAGGAGAGATCCTGTGGAGCACAGAGAGGGGAAAATTTGCTAGTCCAAGATAGAACATTAGCTAATCTTTATGGAAATAATTAAAAAGCCAGCAGTGGCTCCTGTTCTATGTGACAATTTTTGTACTTAGTAATCCAAACTATAACTTTCATAACTTTTTACATATTTTGAAGAAGGCTCTATATGTGGAACGAATGCAGGATATGACAAGCCAGGAAAGATTACCTGGCTACTGAAGCTAAGCCTCAGAAGGCCTGTATGTTCTTCCCTTTCTGACTCTGTTCCTGGACCACTTATCATGGCTGTATGACCCCTTCATAGTGTGGTGTTGACCTCACCAAGTTGAGTAGCACTAACTTTTCTTACCAAACTTTAGCCAGCCCATGACTTTGCCATGATCTATTTGAGGGAGCTAATCAAATGGTTTTCAGGTTAAAAATAGCTTAATGTGTTTTCATTTTAATATGGTATTTATATTCACATAATGACCTTAGCAATTATATGCAAATGAGTGATAAAAATATGAGTACAGTGTCTCACGGGCTTTCTTATAGCCCCCATTATTATACCCCGAGTACAGACGCTGATTCTTTACCAGAAGTACTGATGCTTCTCGCTTGGGAGGACGGATAGAGGCAGAGGAAGAAGCAGAGCAGGAGGAGGGAGATGGGAAGGGAAGGGAAGAGCAGAGAGTGGTGAGGAGGAGAAGGAAGAGGGAGATGAACCCTTTCAGGGGGCTTACATTGTTCCAACTCTAAGAATTCAGCTAGTAACCATAGTTTCATATCTAAAGGAAACATCCTGACACTCGCTGTGTAGTGAGGATCTCCCAGAGTCAATGTCAAAGATTCAAAAGGACTTGAGTTAGAGAAAGCATATACTCAGGGAATCTGACAGAAACCAGATTGCACTGTCCACCATCCACAAAGTCAGGATGACTATAACAGACATGGGAACGACATTTTGCTCCTCTTGGCCCCACCTGTGGCATGTCAGTCCTGAAGACTTGTACGCCTCCCACAGCAGATGCCAGCTAAATGTTAAGCATTTTCAAGTGCCAAGTATCAATGAAACAAAACTTGAAGGGACCCAGCAACTTATAATGTCAAGAAAGCTCCATTCCACTTGGTGCATTCAAATGAAGCACTTTTCTGAGCTTAATCTGAAAATCCAGTTTAAACCAGTTAGAAGCCACTTTGGTGCTGCATTCTTATAATTTGGTAAAATCAAAAAAACCACACATTTGAATAGTGAAAGAGAGGTATGTTTTTTTTTTTTTTTCTGCTCAATATTACATTAACCAAAATCAAGTTACAAATATAATCGGGTTTCCATAGGAACTGAAATGCCCCTGCAGTCTGATAGAAGACATTTTATTCTACCATTCATAATCCTTTCTCCTTGATGTACATGGATGGTTACTGTCCAAAGAGTAAAACTTAAGTACAGAAAGCCCAGGGATCAGCCTTGCTCATCTGCCCTGGAGTTATGAAAGCCTTGGAAAGAGCTATAATAGAAAACAGAAGGCTCATCAGCCTATGGAGAGAAAAGAGTCACATGGAAGGAAGGACTTTGCAATGGAAAAACCAGCACCTAGATGTAGCTGGTTCTCTACCTCCCGGCTCTACCACAACTATCCACAAGCTGCATTACTGACCCCGTGTAGCCCTCTCCTAACTCCACTGTCAATTAGAGAGGGCAATTATTCTGAGGTGACAGATCCCTACGAAGGGAGTAAGGATAACACAAAAATCCCATTTTGTGTTTCTTTAAGGCATTCAATCCCCAGCAACAGGCAGTAAATTTTCATCTGCTTGTATCCAGAAATTTTTCACTTCTTTAAGAAATGTAGCCTATTTCCCCTGCCAGGGTATGAGTCACTGTTGCCTGTTATCTGTAGAGAGCAAAGGAAACTACAGTACACACTGTTGCCTCAGACAACCAACAGTAACAGTCTCAGGGACCCAATCCCCATTGTAGAACTGGTACATAGACACCTTCAGTTAAATAGAAAAAAGAGAGGAGCATCACCAGCTGGGACACCTCCTACATCCAAATAAAAACCTAAGCGTCCTTGCAGCCATTAGTTTCCCAGCTCTGGGGTCCCTTCTATATCCAACAAGTCTGAAGTGCTTGCCAGAAAACTGAGCCTCTTTCTGCCTTGACGTATTTAATTGATGGTGAAAGAGAACCCACTGGCCAGACAGAGACTATTTTTTTTCCTAGAATACTTGTCCTGGGAATGCAACAGAAGCAATAGATGCACCTGGGAAGATGGCCAAAATGCCAGTCCATGCTATTCCCTTCAGGTCTTCAGAATCAGAGGCATAGAAGAGTCAGGCACTCTAGTCCATGTTGTAGCAAGCCATTGGTTTCATATTTGCTTGAAGAAGAGCATTCATGATGACACAGACATTACTGTGCAGTTAAGTGATCCTTAGTCCATGTACCAATCTGTCATAGCACCAGCATGGAGGAGGAGCAACTTCTAAATACCCCCAACAACCAACCAGAAACAGAGTAGGACAACACCAGAAAGAGTGGTGAAGACCAGAAAGATCTGTGGATTAAGGCTGAAGCTGATGAAGAAGAAAGGAAGGAGACTGGAGAGGTTGTTCAAGTTGGTAAAGTGCTTGTCACATAGCAAGAACCGGAGTTCGATTACCAGAGCCTAAGGTAAGAAGTTGGGCATACACTTGTTATCCTCGGAACGGGAAGGCAGTGATGTAGAGATCCTGGGCCTCTCTGGTCACCCATCCTAGCTCAAGTGCTCAGTACCAGGCCAAAGAGAGACCCTGTCTCACAAAACAAAGTGGATAGGCTCCTAATGCATGAAGCTGAGGGCAACCTCTAGCCTCAATTGCAAATATAAAAGTGGACCCACATGAACATGTATACATATACATG
This sequence comes from Acomys russatus, assembly GCF_903995435.1. Classification (NCBI taxonomy): domain Eukaryota; kingdom Metazoa; phylum Chordata; class Mammalia; order Rodentia; family Muridae; genus Acomys; species Acomys russatus. The sequence goes on from NW_026131684.1 coordinate 40,165, forward strand.
CATACGTGTTACATGCATGCACACACAAACACAAGAAGAAGAAGGAGAAGAAGGAGAAGAAGGAGAAGAAGAAGAAGGAGAAGAAGGAGAAGGAGAAGAAGAAATGAAGCAGCCCCAGCAGTCAAGAATTTCATGTATCAATCTGAACCTTGCCTTTTAGTAAAATTACCCTGGTTACAAATGACAACAAAGTTTAATATCTAAAAGAATATTTTAAAATCACACTATTCATTACTTGGGTTTGTGTTCATGGGGGTGGGGGGGGTCAAAGGACAATGTTTAAGAGTTGGTTGTCTCTGTCTATGATTAGGATCCAGGGAATCCAACTTGGGTTGTCCTTCTCTGCAACAGGCATCTTTACCCACTGAGCCACCTTGGTGAACTCAATTAATCTTATAGATACAGCTTATTTTTATTTAGATATTTTAATGTGCATTGTTTATCAATGACTCATCAAAGCTGATATTTTATTTACAGCCTAAATGAGCAACTATTTGAATAAAAATGGCTTTAGTATGCATTCAGCTGAAGTCTCTACTTGTGAATCCTGTCTTCAGTAGGTAAAGTATGCCAGACTTCTCTTACAGGCTTACTGCAACACCAGCTGTCTGATGTAGGAGACCCACAAAGAAATACTGGGGCAAACACAAAGCCCAGGCTTCAGAACCTTAAATTCATTTCCAACATTCAAATTCTCCCCTTCTATAATAAATGTAGGCTCTGAGAACACACTTATGGCCATCACAAAAGATTACAGATGTAGGGAATTGGGAAAATATGCTGGTCGTGGGTAAGATTAGAAATCATATTAGGATGAAATATCTTATTTTAAGCAATTTTATGTTTCCCCTGTACCTTCTGCTTCTGTGAGTTCATGTGTATGAAAAACACATAGAGGACAAAAGATAACCTTAGGGGTTGTTCCTCAGGAACTGTTCACTGTACTTTTTCCAACAGTGTCTCTCACTAGATGGAACTTGTCAAGTATACAAGACTGGTTTTTAAAAATCCCGAGATCTGCCTGCCTCTGCCACCAGCACTGAAATTCTAAGCACACACGACCAAGCCTCACCAACAACATTAGAAATACATGGAGGCCATGCAGGGCACAGTTATCTGGGAGCTGGGCTACAGTTGGTTGTGGGCCAGCAGATGTAAGTACTCGGGACTCAACTTGGGTCCTCTGGAACAGGAGGGAGCACACTAAACCACTGAGCCATCATCTTCTGTCCCCTCATCATCTAAGTCTTTTGGAGCTCTGAAGTTATCTATTTTCAATGTGTATGTTAATTCACCTGTAGATACAAGATGTTCTTAATATAAAAATACACTTTATGTAACTCAAAGGACGAAATCATGCCTCCTTTTCCCAAAATACAGATGCAAGAAGAGCCTATAGCTAGTCATCTAATTAAATTCTTTTTTATAGCAATCCCAAAGCTTTTCTTTGGTCTATTTTTTTTTTTTTTTGTTCTTCTTTCTTTTCTGAAAGCCTGGATATTAAAATATATTTGGTCTAGCAAAGGACTGTTTGAGAGAACATACATAAAAGTAAAGTGAAAGCCCACACAGGAGGGAAAAAAAGATGTTTTCACATGAAAATAGAAAAAAAATCAATTTCACTATGAAATAACGGCTTCAGACACCATTGAACACCTCCTTCCTCTTCCACCATCTCTTGGCTCATTCCCTTCCCTCCCTTCCCCTTCCCTTCCCTTGTCACTTGTTTTCCCCTCCTTCCTTATTAACTTTATCTTTCTCTCCTCATTCCCCCTTAGCAGGAATCATAGGCATGGAACATAGCCCCTTACTAAGCAGGCTCATGCTCAGCCATCATCCCCCATACTACACACATCTGTCTCTAGCATGTCTTCCACAACAGTATTAGATGCTGCTTGGGATGCAAAACATCCTGCATGAAAAACTGCTACCAAGCAGATCCTGTCTCCTGCCAAGGATAGCACCTGTCCAGGACTGCTGCCAGCATCTGAAGACTTTGCTCATCCACAAATAACTTATAGCCCAGCTCATCCTTTGCCAATAGAAGTTCTCACTCCTGGAGGTATGAGTTAGAAAGAAAGTTGTGGCTAACTAGAATAGGGCACAGTGTAGCTGGTTACATGCATTGCTTTGTGCATGAAAACAATTCCCTCATTTTCCTTCTCTGTGCCTGTTGCACAGCATTCATTGCTACTCTACACTATGTCACAATATACCCTACACCCATCTCCTCATCCTGTGAGTATTGTTAGATTGTCTGAAGCAACCAATGGCCTTCAAAGTGTGAAATCACAAGGTGATGATGCTATGAAGCCACAACAGTAAGACAGTCCACACATGTAATCTCCAAGTCCCATGGGATACGTGCTAGAGAGCATTATCTTGGAGGATTGAGAACTCGAAGATTGAAAGCAGAAGGAAACTGGTTGGACCATGAAGGGCAGAAAAAAAACAGGCCACCAAGAACCCTGACACTGGATCTAGGATCAGCTAAGAGACATGCCCCTTCCAAGTTTTAATAAAATAACTAAAAGATTAACTCAGAACAGAAGACCTTACTTCAGAGTGGCCATAGCAAGATATAAGGGGCTGAAGAAAAAAGATCTTGCTCTCACCAATGTGTGTCTATTACTTACTGGTGAGTAAGCCAACTATATTGCTGTTTCTGGTGCGACCATCCTTCCTTGACCTCAGAACCAGGCTGCATTGACCTTCTAACATGAACTGAAGATGGATGGCACTCTAGGAATCCTTCAGGTCTTCTTCATGGTATTGGCATTGCTGAGACACCAGCCTCATGCATGTTTTCAGCCTCTCTGGCATGCAGATAGCCATTGTTGGACTGCTAGAGCAACCTAACAAATTGCCTTTGTAATATATACCCATTCTATCAGTTTTGTTCCTCTGGAGAAACCTGGTTACTACAGCTACCCTGGGTAGACACTTACAAAGGTAAGAAAGAGTATTATCATGGCGCTAGTTACTTATGTCTATGCTTTTATGGCAAATAAAAATCACTCATTGTACATTTTTCTGAAAGCAGAGTCCTTTAGAGTGATAATGGGTTCATCCTCAGAGAGGATACTCATGGATCATTTATTTAATCACACTTGTAAGTTAGAGGCTGGAATAGAACATTCTCCAGCAAGGAAGAAAATATTTGGAAAACTTACCACGTAAAAATAACAGAGTCAGAGAAAGCAATTGGAAGCTGATATGTGCTCTGTGTCTCCTGGAAGGATTCTGGACTGTGGTGAAGACATCATGCCTGGGGCTGCTCTGTTTGGTTCAGGGTCATTCCATGGATCAAGTTCAGAAGTTTGGATTATTGTGAGATGTGGGAGTTAGTGTACATTAAGAGCTGATGGGAGAGCTGGCAATATATATCATTCAATAAGTGCAAAGAAGACAGGATGACCTGATTTGTTCCCTAGGGTTTATGGGAAAAGCTGGGTGTGGTGACGCACCTCAGCATTAGGATGCTGAAACTAATAGATCCTAAGGAGCTTACTAGGCAGCCAGCCTAATTTATTTGGTGAGTTCCAAGCCAGTGAGAGGTTTTACGTAAAAAGAAAAACAAAACAACACAACAACAACAAAACCAAGATAGACAGCACTGGGAGAATGATATCAGAGTTGATCTCTGGCCGCCACATTCATCATGTAAGCACAAACATGCAAATGTACACAAACATGTACCCACACATATCAATGCACATGTAGGTATACCTACACAGAAGAGAGAGACAGAGACAGAGAGAGATAGAGAGAGAAGGAGGGAGAGACGGAGGGAGGGGAGAGGGAGAGGAGGGGAGGGGGAGGAGGGGAGGAGGATGGAGATTAACTTTACTTTGCTGGTCTAAATTTACTGCTGTTCATTATAGCATTTATAGTGATAACTGAGTCAATTAGAAATTAGACTGGGCTCAAAATACTGGGCTTCCCTGGCATCATCCAGTGACATCTGCATACTCTCACTTTTTAGCCTGTTCTATTTCCAGAAGATTGTGTTCCAAATATCCAGTTGTTCGTTTCCAATTGTTTTTAAATTGCTCCTTTGAGCACAAGAATCTGTGGGCAAATGTCAGAAGCTTATGCTGGCAATTCTGCTTGTCCTCAGCACAGCATTTTAGGGTCCAATCAGGAACGGTCCTCCTATGTTCTGTAAGTATTCCTTCATCAAAGCTGAAGCTCCTGCTAATGCTTTCTTGGAGTCACATTGATTTTGTGAAATCTCTTTGCACAGAGGAGTGTTGAAGGCTAAAAATAGAGAACAATCAATGCTGCTTCTTGTACAAAGAACCATGGAGCAGAATCATACCAACATATGTCTTTCGGTCTCTCTGTCTGTGTATATTTGTTTACATCCTTTAGCTTTGTATTTATTTGGCTTTGGTATTAGAAAGGGATATCACAAGACTGGAGAGATGACTCTGCGGTTAAAAGCACTCGTTATTCTATAAGTGACATGAGGGTGCACTCCCAGAACTCAAGTAAGGTGTCTGTCTAACTAAGAGCCACTGTAATTTCAGATACATGGGATCCATTGCACTCTTCTGGCCTTGGTAAGCACTCGCATTGTATACATGCACACATGAAGACACACATACATAAAAATAAAAAGTAATAAATGCTTTAGAAAGTATAATGATAGCTGTGCCCCACTCTCAGCTCTGTCTTCTATACAAGGGATCATCCATGAAGCCTGAGGATGTTATAGGACACATAGATACCTGGATCCTAGAATGATGTCATCTACTGTGTGTCTAATGCTTTACTACAAGTATTTGGCTTCTGGATACTGGCATTTAAGTAGGTACTTTGAAGTTGAGATTGATAATTACAAAACCATCTCAAGCAGTTTGAGCTAAGTCTGGTTGTAAGGGAACAGTAACTCTCAGTTACACCACGACATGTGCAGCTCATAATCCAAGTCAGGAGAACAATCCTAGCACTTCAAGGCTGAAATCTAGTGAGGAAAGCAACAAAGCAAGAGGTGGTAATGCAAGGTCCCTACTTCTAGGGGCCAACCATGAGTCAAAGGTAGGGATGCAGGGCCCCCCACTCGTAGGAGGCCACCAGGAGCCAGCAGTCATAGTATTTCGCTTCTGTTAGCCCTTTGCCGTGAGTTTGAGTGTTCCTCATTTGGAGATGAAGACAATGCTACAAAATGAGGAGGGGGGGATGTTCATGGAGATGGTAGAGAAAATGTATACGGCTCAGTTTGCATGGAGTGCTAACTTGAGTCCAATAAGCTATGACTGGGGTGAGAAGGTATAGCATGGGTACCAGCATCCCTAAGAAGATGCAAATGAACCAGACAAAGGAAGAATGTGTGATCATCATCCCTGGAAGCAGAGAGAAACCAAAGCCAAAATGCTGTGCTTTCCATTGTGACTTAGCCTCCTTCTCAGGTCACAGAGAGCCTCATGAGGAGGATTGGTGAGCTACCCAGAGCCTTGCAATGGAAACTCCTGGAGAAGCAGCACTCATAGAGCCAACAAGCTGGAACAGCACTGCTGTCCTTCAGCTGCTGAGTGACAAACATGATTCGGTATAGTCATGCTACAGACCCCTAGCTCAGCAACACAAATGAACAAAAAAGACCATACACATCTCGAGGACGTTTTTTGATAAATAGAAGAAATCAAATGTGAAAGGCTGCACATTGTGCAGTCCCACTCACATCAGACTCGTGAAACAGCAAAACTAGAGTAATAAAAATAAACAGAGCAGTATTAGGGAGGTGTAGTGGGAACAGAAAATGCACATTTAAAAAGCGTTTGGGGGTAATGGAATTATTTTAAATTTGTATTGTGCTGTTGCTTACCTGATTGTATACAATTACCAGATCCATTAAATATGTGAAACCCATTAAAATGGCTCAATTTCATTATATTGAAATTATTATCTCAAAAAAAAAAAAAAAAAAAAAAAAAACTGTTTAAATAGAAAGAAAGCCTATGTTGGTGAATTGGTTCAATGGACCATGGTGCTTGCTGCCAAGACTGAAAGCCTAAGTTGGATCCTAGAAAGTCAGGTGGTAGAAGGAAAGAACTGATCCTCATGAGTTGTCTTTTGACCTTCGCATTTGTATCATAGCATGTTCAAGTTCCCCACCCTACACAACACATACACAGACACACACACACACACACACTTTTTAAATTGGGGCTAGAGAAGTGGCTCAGCAGTTAATAGTGCATATTACATTTCTAAAGGGGCCAAGTTCAGGTTCCAGAACTCGTGTCAGTTGGCCTTACTTGAAACTCCAGCTCTAGAGAGCCCGGCATCCTCTACTACCTTTTATGGGTATTGCATTCAGCAGCACAGAGGCACACCATGCATAATTAAAATAAAATAAATGTTATATTTTTAAATAAGCAAATATCGTTAAAAGGTAAAGAAAGGATAGGGGAAGAAAGGAAAGATCAAGGAGGGAAGGAAGGGACAGGAAGAATTGTCTCCAAATAATAATAAAGTCTTTTGAACTCTGCATGGGCTGCAGAGCGTTCCTGAGTCCCCATACTCCATATACACACACACTTGCACTTGCACAAATAAATAAATGAGGGCAGCAAGTAGCCAAGAAGAGACTTGATACCCTATGAGAATATATAGGGGGATGTAATCCCCCTCAGGAACAGTCAGAGGGGAGGGGAATAATGGGAAAATGGGGAGGGGGAGGAATGGGAGGATACAAGGGATGGGATAAACATTGAGATGTAACAAGAATAAATTAATAAATAAATAAATAAATAAATAAATAAATAAATGTAATTTTAAAAAATCAGGTCTGAAAAGATGGCTACTCAGATGAGTTAGTATTTATCAAATACTTTGCTTTATTTATAAGATCAAAACATTAGGGGAGCATTATCACGTGGAAGGAAGTATGTAAGTTATTCGTCCATCCATATGCGTTCCTTAATTCTCACCATCACCCTGCTGAGCAGGTGTTCTCAGCCTATTTAGAGTTTAAAAAGTAGTTCTGAGGAACTCAGAGTCTTACCAAGGCAAGTCCTGAGTTGGCCAAGGCAGAGCTCGTTTCAAATCAGGTCGTTCTGATACTCTGGCCTCTATTTCTAAGAGCTTCCTTTGAGAAGAATCTAATATGAAATCAGACATTGCCTCAAGTCATCATGATCAGTATACTGGTTAAAAGAAAGGAAAACCAGAAAAAATGGAGTGAAGTGTTGAGGTTTTAAGTGGTGGAGGTTAATCTTTATTTGTCCTGGTCCGTTTGACTGCCAGTGAGGTTCTTACTGATGCATTGTTAAATGCGGTGGTGGAGTAGGGTAGGCTGTGGGTCCTGCTATCCCATGAGCAGGGGGGTCCAAGGCAACTACTGGGACAGATCAGTCTAGACGGCTGATTGTGGAGTTTCCAGATCTTTGCTTCCTCATAATGAATTGTACAGAGGCACAGGGATAGTTACCGGAAAGGAGATGATTTATTAAGGGCGAGGCACAGAAGGACTTGGCGGTATGCCAGCCTCACCTAGCTGTAAGAGGGCAAAACGATATAAAGGTGAGAGCTCTTGACCTTTGGCAGTCATTAACACAGCTCCTGTATACAAACTGATTCTAGGTCCAAATCTCACAATCACCAATTGGGGAACTCTTTGTGTGTGTGTGTGTGTGTGTGTGTGTGTGTGTGTGTGTGTGTGTGTACGTGTGTGAGTGTGTATGTGCATGTGATTTTCTATGTGTATGTGGGTGCTTTGTGGTGTGGTATGTGTAGGCATGTACATGTGTATGTATGTGCACATAGGTGTGCTTTGCTATGTATATATGTGTGTACTTTGTGTATTTTGTGACTGTATGTGTGAATGTGTATGTGTGAATGTATACGTGAGTGTGTGCATGTGCACTTGCGTGAGTGGGTGGTGTGTGTGCATGCTTCTTCTTTCAGTTAAATTTCTCTGAGTGATGAGTTCTTGCCTTTTGTGCCCTTTCCACTCTTTGAATCAGTGGGGAAATAACTATTTCCTGAGACCCTTGATGGCCTCAGCATGATGACATCATCATACCCAGCTGGACAGGAGTAGTCCGCTTTTCACTTAGGCAGAGCTGGAAATGAAAATAATTTTTAAATGAAGTATAATACAGAAGGACGAGGAGCGTGAAAATATTCACGCGGAAGCAGTGCAGATCTCACAGGAGCAACAGAAAAACTGGTTAGATTCTTCAACAGGAAATCTCTCTCAAAAAAAAAAAAAGGCAGTATATGAACAGAATTTGTCTCGTAGCAACAGGCAAGATGAGGTAGAAATAGTAAGCAGCAAAGGAAATGAGAGAAAAAAATAGCAAGTCTGCTTATGTCCTGGTTTCATTCTGTCCCTGTGATAAACCACACTGATGGAAAGCAACATGGAGAGGAAAGGGTTATTCCATGCTACGTGTTACACTGAGCCATCAGGGAAGAAAGTCAAGGAGGAGATGGAAAGAGAAACCATAGAAGAGCACTAGAGCACTATTTGCTGGCTCCCTCCCTGGCTTATGCCTAGCTCTCTGTATACAGCCCAGGACTACCTTCCTGTGAGATGGGCTGCTCAAAGTCAGCAGGCAATCATAGAGCAATTAACAATGATGACATTCCCAACAGACATGCCTCAGGCAGTCCCATAACTTGTAGTCCCTCAGGTGACTCTGCTGCGTCAAGTTCACAGATGAAGCCGACAAAGACGATTTCCAAAAACAGTGTAAACTTTAGACTTGAAATGAAACCTCAGAAAACCATCCATCTACAGCAAGAACGTCAAAGCCTCATGTCAGTCCAAAGTTACAGGAAAACAGGATCCACTTACTGTCACAGTGTAGAGAAGTAGGTTTGGTTTCATATCAAATGGCATAATACAATAGGGAATGTGTTTTCATATACTTGGTTAAAGCACATCTTTCTAACACCAAGGTAAACTCTAACAGTTGCCAACTTCCCCTTGGGCATTTGAAAGCATGCTGTGGTAGTCTACAGCCCTCTGAAACTTTATAAAACTGATGAACAATCATAAAAAAAAGTTGTTCTAGTACCTTGTATTTCATGAAACAATATTATGCCTACCATAAAAGAAAAAAATAGCGGACTATTCTAGTGGATCTCAGCACACTTTACAGTTACCTGCAGCACATGGCGATGATCCAAACTAGAATTTATCTTTTTAGCTGAGTATTCATGTGCCTTCACCATACACCAAAGCCCATTCCTTTGTTGTCCGACAACCACTGTTAGTGGTGAAGGCAGAGGCACATGGCTGTTCAATGTGTTGATATTAATAATAGTTGTGTGCTTAGCCTAAACAGGATATTTATATGCCTCCCTAAAAGTCAGGGATCATGCAAGAGGTAAGAGCTACAAGATAGGTAGAAAGTCTGTGAAATTCTAGCATTTGGATATGACACCGCCAGCACAGACAGGGAATCACAAACAAAGAGGATGCAATTACCTACACAGGGCTGCACATGACTGGAACTATCAATAGTTAATCATGGTAAGGGAAGGACTCATGGCTCAAGAGGTTTACCCCTACGTGCAGCTGAACTATTGGTTACTTATGAAATGGGAGAGATCGTCATTGTCTTCACTTGTATACCCAAATAATATCACAGCCCTTTGATGTATAGCACATAAAAATGCCAACTGGTGGTGGCACATGTTTGTAATCCTGTTGCCGGAGGTTGTGGAAGACAACATGAACCATGAATCTGGTTGGCCAGGGAATTTTGCCAATTGAGGTTTAGTGAGAACTCCATCTTAAAATTTAAGGTGCAGAAGAGTTGAAAAATGATACTTGACGTCAACCTCTGGCCTACACACACACACACACACACACACACACACACACACACACACTTTTAGAAGTATGTGCATCATGATTAGGTGATAAAGAACAATTGGAGTCATGGTTTCACAGTCATTTTAAGATAAACACCTCCCAGTGCTGAAACGACTGCTGTCATAGTTAGGATATGTGGACCCAAAGCAAATGTTGGGTTGTCGACTCCATCCATACACTCCTCATTTTGAGAAGATAGGCAAAACAGTAGCATTGAAGGCACTGTGAGTCAGCAGTGCACTACTGGTGATTGTCTTGAGATGCTGCAAAGGGTGTGCAAAGCCACATGACCATAATACAAGGTTATACAAGTTCAGCTCATCTTTGAGGCTCCATATATCCCCAGTTTCCTGCCCTGCCTCTCTTGTGACTCACAGGCTTATTACACATATATTTGCATAGTCACGCTTTAGTGTTATCTTGTAGTTAAAAGCCCACCTTCGAGTGAGGACTCTGGCACCTGCGCTTCCACAATGTTCCAAAAGCCTCACAGCATTCTGCTTCTCTCATTTAGGCAGAATACACATTTTATTCTGCTCTGAATTTGGAAAGAATTCACACATTAACATTTTGGAAAATTCACACCAGCTCATGAGTCACTGGATGAAGCTTTTAATTCTTGCAGGGTTCTCAGAATTCTAATGCAGACTGTACAGCCGTATAGTTCTCCGCTTCATAGACTGTGTGGTGAAGGTATTCTGATTGTAGTATGTGCTTGTGTTTCTCCAAAACACCTCTGCATAAGCAAAAGGGGAGCCTGCAGTTGACATTGATTGTCAACTTGACAGAATATAGAATTGCCTACGAGAAAACTAGGCATGTCTACAAAGGAGTGTCTACATAAAACTCCACCCTGAGTATGGATGGTACTGGTCCAAGGGCAGGATTCTGGTCTAAAGCAAGAAGGCAGGGATGAGGGATGAGCATCATTCATCGCTCTCTGCTTCCTGACAGCAGATGCAGTGTGATCAGCTACTTGACACTCATGTGTCATGCCTTCCTCATCCTGAGGACGCAGACTCTCAATCCATGAGCCAGAGCAAACCGTTCCTCCTGTCTTCCTTAAATCACCTTCCTAAGGTATTCTGCCAAGGCCGCAAGAAAAGCAGCACATATAATTGGTATTCTGATTTTAATAGAAAATGACCCAAAATATTGCTTATTTAGTTCACTTGTCCAGGTAAAATTGTGACAACTTGCTCTTTACTCACCTCAAGGCTTCTTTGGGATTTCTCTTAAGAATCCACATAACATAAACCTAAATAGAACATCTTAAAATGTTAACAAGAGAAACCATTTCCACATAGTTAACTTGTACCTCTACACGTTGTTGCTCTTTATGCAAGGACTACATTCAAGAACTCTTTATAGTAAGACTGTATGTGTAGCAACCTAGGTGAATGTTTGAAAATACTAGCCAAGGACTCTTCTGAATATGTGTGTGTGTGTGTGTGTGTGTGTGTGTGTGTGCGTGCACGCGTGCGCGCGTGTACACACAGGCATACACTCTGACATGAACTAACCCAAAAGTTTCCTAGGAAATTTTTCTCATCTTTCCCTCCAACCCCTAAAATCAGTCATACCATTACTTTAATGGGATTTGACCAGATGGAAAGACACCTTCTTTATCAATTATTTCCCACTGTGCCTTAAGAGTGAATATGTACTTCTGAGTAATATTTTTCATATGACACTTGAGACCAGTTCCATGAGCATGAGAGTTACAAAATGAAATTGAACTGCTCTAGCACTGAAGCCATAAGCAAGATGACAGATATTGATTGTGCCCCAAGATGTAATGTAGGCACCTAATGGGGCATAGTAATGTTCCATGAATCATTAGAATATTATTTTAAATTCCCCCCCTCACCTGAGGATTGCTAAAGGGGTATTTCACCTTCAAGTCACTCCCTTGCTTCTTTAGACAAGGAGAGAACTTAATAAGGTCATTGGAACATGGTGAACTTTTGGTAGCTTTAAGGAAATTACTAATATTTTCTGGATATTAGAAAGCCATATATTCATACATACACATATACATATACATATGTATGATATATACTTCAACAATTTTACAACCAATTATCAGGACAAAAAGTCTGGGAACATTAGCTTGAACAAAGTAGATTCTATTTCATTTTTATTTGAGTTTGAGGGGAGGAGAGGGCATGTTAGTATGGATGCCTTCAGAGGCTGGAGGAGGCAATCGGATCCGCTGGATATAGAATTACAGGCAGTCATAAGATATCTAACTGCCTGACATGGGTGCTAGGAACTGAACTCAGGTCCCCTAAAAGCATAGCAAGAGCTTATAACTACATAGCCATCTCTCTGTCCCCAAAGCGCACACTAATAATGATAGTAATGACAATAATACCATTTAGTGAAGATTTCCATTTCTGCTCATAGTCTTATAACTGTCTTTAGTAAATGCTCTTTTTACTTCTATTTTTTAATTATTTATAGATTGTATGTGTGTGTGGCTATGTCTACTTGTGATTACTGGTGCCAGGGGCGGTGAGAAGAGGGTAATGGCTTCCCAAGAATCTGGAGTTTTAGTGGGTTGTGAGATACCAATATTGTATTGGGAAACAAATTAGGGTTCTCTGAAAGAGAGCATATGCACTCAACGCTGTACCTACCATCTCTCTAGCCCATAAACACTATTGTAATGTTCAGTTTTAAGGACATGGCAACTAGGCAAATGACGACAAAGAAGTTCCCTGAGAAGATCACAGTTGGTAAATGGTGAAGTGAAGATACTGACATGGCTTGGTCTCTCTCTCTGGGGACCACTCACCATTACTATGGAAAGGACTGATAATTTCCAGCTGTCCACTCAACCATGGTCCAAAATATTAAAACAGAAAATTCTAGAAATAAAAATATTCATGACTTCTATGTAACATTTATCATAGAATACAATAAAAATATTCCATTTAATCATTGGTCATTACTCTCCCATGCATACTTTATAAATTAAACTTTCTTATGTATTTATAAACACTGCATATAGAATATTGCATATAAACAAAATATAGTTTAATATTATCTTTGGTTTGAGACATTCCTTGGCATTGGCATGTTGGAACATATTATAACAGGTAAGAGGGGTTGGCTGTAATATTTAATCTGACATTAAATAAAACCACAAGGCCTGGAGTTGTCCACCAGTAGGCTAAATTACTACATCCAGACTCATAGTTTCAACCCAAAAGCATGTGGATTTTGACTAGCTTCCTTTTCATAGCTATGAAGCCTATGAAACTTATTTATAGAACTCTTTCTGCAGACTCCAATTCCAAGTAAACACCATCACTTGTTGTTGTCTTAGCTCCTGAACATCTCCCACGGAGAGTATGAGGAAGCACATACAATTGACTGCTGGAAAGCAGTGGAAACTTTAGGATGTGCACCCCAGCTGGAGGAAGTGGGGTCATCAGGAATGTGCCCTTGGAGGAGAAACTAAGAAGCCCCCTTTCCACCTCTCTTTGTCTTTCTGTTTTTCTGTTTCTCTCTGTTTCTGTGTCCCTCTGCCTCTGTGTGTGTGTGTGTGTATCTTTCTCTCTCTCTCAGCTCGTCCTCTCCTCTCTCTCTCTCTCTCTCTCTCTCTCTCCTCTCTCTCTCTCTCTCTCTCTGTCTATGTGTGTGTGTGTGTTTGCATGCTTGTGTGTCTGTCTGTCTGTCTCCCCCTCTGTTTCCCAGCTGTCATGAGGTAAACAATGTGCTCCACTTTAGGTCCCTCACCATGATGCTTTGTCAAAAAAGCAGACTCAAAGGCAACAAAGCCATGCAAGCCACCATGGACTAAATCCCATGAAAGTGTGAACCCAAACCCACCTTCTGTCCTTTCAGTTGTTTGTCTTGTAACTCATCACAGCAGTGAAAAGCCAAAACAGGATTTGAACATAAGAAATTTAGCATTTAAGAGAGCTCATGAAACCAATCCTTTGGAGATACCGAGAGATAAACACATATATTCTTGGCTTCCCAGATAGTATATCTACACACCTAAGATGTTTATTTGGTATTTATCTTTCAACTGTCAACTTCTCTAGGCACCATATCATAACCTCATATTTTAATAGTTCTCTCTGTTGACGTCCAATGCTAATATCTGGAGCCAAGTGGAGTTTCAGGCATATTCACATAAGGAAAATAATTTCCCTTGCAACTTCTTATAAAAGAATATTATCTATCTTAGTTATCAAATTGTGATATGTGTGAATTCATTATTTTGTCCTAGCTTGAGATGTCTAAGGAATTACTTTTTCATGGGGGTTGGGGGTTGGGGAGGGCAGTGGGTCTTAAGAAGATGAGCAGTGAGCATGGAGAGCAATGAGATAATGAAGAAAGATTATGTGTTTCCGAATGCTTTCAAATGCTTTCCCAGGGCTAGAGCAGTATTTACAGAGTCCAATATCTGTACTGTTATGCTTTAAAAGAAAACTTTAATCAAATGCAGTGGTAAAGGTAGATAAGCTGACTTGAATGTAGTTACATTCTCACGGGTACTCTGTAAAGAATTCTAAATTAATGAAATTCAAAGTAAAATGATGAATCAGCACTTTCCCCAGTACCATCTCTGCACAGGTTCAGGTGACATGGCTCTGCCTGGGGAACGTCTTCTAAGCCATAAAAGATGACAGCAAAGCCGTGCAAGTAACAATGACCTACAAGAACTTTCATGTGTATATTTCAGTTGCTTTTTTAAATTCCTAGCGAATAAAATTAAAAGGTATGTGCTTCATTGTCTCTCAAATAATCTGATTTGTCTTGTTTTGGGTGTGTGCTGTGCACATATGTTTGTATGTGTGTGAGAGCACGTCTGTTTATTTACTGAGGCAGAGTCTCTTGCGAAAGATGCAGCACTCCAATTCTGGCTAGATTAGGCAGCCATCTTGCCCTCCAGCTTCCCCATCACTGCTGTCTAAGTGCTGGGGTTAGAAATGGCCACATTGCTCGCCCAGCTTTTACTTCAGTGCAAGAGAGCTAAGCTCCTTCCTCACATTTGTGCAGCAAGCATTTTGTTCTCTGGACTGATGCCTCAGTCCAAGACACCTATCTTCAAGCCTTCTAAAACATTATAAAATCCAAGGTAGGAAACTTCACACCATGAAAAGCATCTCATTACAAGATGAACTCTCTCTAGTGACTGAGACAGCTGCTTTCTGATTGATACATGATGAAGGGGTGTGTCTTTACCGACAGGCTGCCCTTCTATGATCCTAGTCTGCCCCATTCTATCCCTAGCAAATCCTTTGAAGTAGCAAAAAAAAAAAAAAAATCCAACAACAACAACAAAACAAAACAGTGTTTCTTCCCATTTACTATTTTTACTTGCAGGGGGAGTTAGGGAAAAACTGAAAGGTGTTTTTCTTTTCTCTCATAAACATGTGTCATTCAAGTAAAACTAGCTTAGCTATAGAAATTACAGAAGTTTGGGGAAAGAACTAACAAAATTGATCATCATCTGCATTATTCTTCAGCAATGCCTTAACACTGCAGCCTTGGTAGCTATGTAATGTACCACAATACGGCTGGAAGTCTCTTCTTAGTATCTATGTTGAGTAAGAGTTTCAACTTTATTGGTTCTAGAGTCACAAAAGAGAGAAATGTCTAGGGATCTCTCTCTGACAAGCTTCTAGATTATATTGTAACCCACCCTGAGTAAGCATATGGGCTTGAGTCTGGGACTAAACCAGAGGAGATAATCAGCTGAGCACCAGCATCTGCCTCTCTCTGCTGCCTGACTGTGGGTACCATGTGACCAGCTACATCGCACCTCTGTTGCCATGGAGTCCCACCACGATGGACTGTATCTTCTCAAATTTTGAAACTAGTTTAAGCAACGTAAACAAGGAAGGGTTTATTCTGTGTGTCCTGGTGGAGAAGGCATGATGGCAGGGATGTCAAGCAGCTGATCACATTGCATTCACAGACAGGAAGCCAAGAGCGATAAACACTGGTGCTCAGGTCCCTAAGCCCCTGGAATGGTGCTGACAGTGCTCAGCGTAGCTCTTCCTGGATATGAAACCTTCCTGAAAATACCCTCATAGAGTCTAAATCCAATCCAGCTGACAATAAAGATAATGAGAAAGAGTGTGAAACAGAGAATGACAGAGATACATCACACACCCACACACACACACACACACGTACGTGTGTGTGTGTGTGTGTGTGTGTCTCATATATATGAACTTGTCAAAGACTTGAAAAAATATTAACCATGACTAGCTCTTAACTGTTCATTTAACAGCGCTCACTGGAGGCATTTTGTAATTCCTGAAAACATTTTAAAATGAAAAGTTAGCTTAGAGAATAAAACACAATATCTTTTTTTTTTTGACAAAAAAGTATTTCTGATATGATAATTCCTATTAAGTAGTCACTGAATGAACAATTTAATCGTTGGATGCATAACTAACATTTGGGGTAAAAAAAATACTTAAACCAAAGTAGTTGGAACAGACTCACATGAAATCAAGAATCAGGAAGAGAGTGCACTTAGAGAGAGGACTTAGTTGCTAAGAGTCATCTCCAGAAGGTGAGAATTCCCTTGTCATCACTCATGTGTGGCTGGCTCCCATTTGCTTAAAACTCTAGCTTTGGAGGATCCAATGCCTTTCTACTGCCTTACATGGACATGTACACATGTGGTGAAACTACACAGGGACAAGCTCACACATAAACAACATTAAAAAAAAAAGAAAGAAAGAAAAGAAATCACAGCACAGAGTTAACCAGGAGTTGAAGAGCACTAGCTGGAGAGGTAGGAAGACACAAGGGGGGACTGTGGGAAGACACAAGGGAGGACTGTGGGAAGGCACAAGGGAGGATTGTAGGAAGGCACAAGGGGGGACTGTGGGAAGGCACAAGGGAGGACTGTGGGAAGACATAAGGGAGGATTGTAGGAAGGCACAAGGGAGGACTGTGGGAAGGCACAAGGGAGGACTGTGGGAAGGCACAAGGGAGGATTGTAGGAAGGCACAAGGGGGGACTGTGGGAAGGCACAAGGGAGGACTGTGGAAAGGCACAAGGGAGGACTGTGGGAAGACACAAGGGAGGACTGTGGGAAGGCACAAGGGAGGATTGTAGGAAGGCACAAGGGGGGACTGTGGGAAGACACAAGGGAGGACTGTGGGAAGGCACAAGGGGGGACTGTGGGAAGACACAAGGGAGCACTGTGGGAAGGCACAAGGGAGGATTGTGGGAAGGCACAAGGGGGGACTGTGAGAAGGCACAAGGGAGGACTGTGGGAAGGCACAAGGGAGGACTGTGGGAAGACACAAGGGAGGACTGTGGGAAGGCACAAGGGAGGACTGTGGGAAGACACAAGGGAGGACTGTGGGAAGGCACAAGGGAGGACTGTGGGAAGGCACAAGGGGGAACTGTGGGAAGACACAAGGGAGGACTGTGGGAAGGCACAAGGGAGGACTGTGGGAAGGCACAAGGGAGGACTGTGGGAAGGCACAAGGGAGGATTGTAGGAAGGCACAAGGGAGCACTGTGGGAAGGCACAAGGGAGGATTGTGGGAAGGCACAATGGGGGACTGTGGGAAGATACAAGGGAGGACTGTGGGAAGGCACAAGGGGGCACTGTGGGAAGACACAAGGGAGGACTGTGGGAAGGCACAAGGGAGGACTGTGGGAAGACACAAGGGAGGACTGTACGAAGGCACAAGGGAGGACAGTGGAAGACACAAGGGAGGACAGTGGGAAGGCACAAGGGAGGACCGGGGAAAGGCACAAGAGAGGACAGTGGAAATGCAATGCATAAGAAGAAATTAAAGTGTGTAGAAAAACATGATGAAACTAATTACTTAGGATTCTAAACTAAAAATAAACATTTAAAGATGACAAGTAATTAATAAGGGCTAACAGGGCAGCTTGCTGCTTTGACTGCTTGCCACCAAAGTTCAGCCGCCTGAGTTCAATTCTCAGAGCCCACAGATAAGTGGAAGGCAAGAACCAACTCCATAAAGTGGCTCTCTGACCTCTGCCCATATGCTGTAGCATGTGCCCCAATGCAAGCCACTAATAATAAATTTTAAATTTAAAATAAATAAATGAGAAGTAAGCAAAACAAACAAAAATGCATAAACTGGTGTCCCTCACTCAGGACAGAAGTGAGGCGTATGCAACCCTGGATATATAATATTTTATCAAAGAATTTGCTGAGCAATGAAAATCCTTCCTTTATCTTGACTGAAGATTGCTATTCATTCATTAACCTATTTTTTAGGCTTGCTCTAAATACCATATGCAAAAAGGGAAAAATACACTAAGATAAATGTGCTTATCAGCTCAAAGAAAAAATATCTTCTCAACATCCTTTCTGAGAACACTTATTAAACTTGCCTTGCAAAGTGATCTAATTAAACATGGAATTAAATGCTTGAATACTTGGAAATTATTTCTCCCAGAACTTACCTGACATATATCTATCTCACCTCAAATATATATATATACATATGAATATGTACATATACATATGTAATCTGTGGTGAGTAAAATCTGAAAAATAGCAAAATTCTGTAAGGAACTGTATTAATTACCTTTGTATTGATTTTGTGTAACACCAAGACCAAAGCAGTTTACAGAAGAAAGGGCTTATTTGGTTTTATAGTACCAGAGGTTCTATGAGGCAAACCTGGGGCAACAGGCAGTTGGCATGGTGATCGAAGCAGCATCTGAGGGCTCATGTCTTGAGCCACAACCACGAGGCAGAGAGAATATATGTGAAATGGTTCATGGCTTTGGAACATGTCTCCAGTAACATTCTTTCTCCTCACGATTACACCTCTTAAAACTTCCAAACAATGCCATCGAGTGGCCAACAGGAGTTCCAATGGCTGATACTGGGAGGAATTCAACCACAACAAGAAAAACCCCAATGTGTGAGCCAGTCCCAGATAAGTTACCAATGAGAAGGAACCCCTTCTTCCTAGTAAGCAAGAAAAATGGCACTTTGAGAACAAAGATCTGTGTAACAAATTGGAGAGGGGGGTTGTTTTTTTTTTAATATTTAATTATTTTTGTTTGATGAGCACAAGTGTTTTGCCTGGATGTGTTTATAGTGCTGGAAGAGGTCAGAAAAGGGCATCGGACACTCTGAACCTGGAGTTACTGACAGTGTGAGCTGCCATGCACATGCTGAGGAACAAACTCGCTGCCAACAGCAGCGCATGATCTTAACCACTGAGTCACCACTCCAGCCCCACAAGTCTGTTGTTAATGTTACAAATAGATAACTAAAATTCCTTTTTATGGAGATGTAATGTTATCAACTTTTATTCTGATACAAAGATATGTTGCAAGTTTGTTATAGTGAAAACTTGAAACAAGTTAAATATGCATGCTGATACTTGCACCCTGAAATAAGAAATAGCTATTAGAGATATTTCACACACACACACACACACACACACACACACACACACACACACACACACACACCAAAAAAAGTGCATAAAAAACTTTTAGGGGCTGGGATAGGCTCAGTGGCTAAGAATGCGTGCTATGCAAGTATATGGATCTGAGTTCAAGTCCAAGGACCCACATTAAAGAGCTGGATATAGCTGTAGGCATGCACGCCTGTGACCTCAGATCTGTGGGGAACAGAGAAAGAAGAATCACTAGGGATTACTGGGTGTCAGTGCAGCTCGAGCAACACAGAGAGATCTTCTTTCAAGGGAAGGAGGCAGAGTGATGGAGAGGGACACCGAGGGTTCTCCTCCAGCTTTCACATGCCCCCCCCCAAACGCCTACCACGTACACGTATATCACACCCATGTACCACACCTACCACGTACACATATATCACACCCATGTACCACACCTACCACGTGCACGTATATCACACCCATGTACCACACCTACCACGTGCACGTATATCACACCCATGTACCACACCTACCGCGTGCACGTATATCACACCCATGTACCACACCTACCGCGTGCACGTATATCACACCCATGTACCACACCTACCACGTACACGTATATCACACCCATGTACCACACCTACCACGTACACGTATATCACACCCATGTACCACACCTACCACGTGCACGTATATCACACCCATGTACCACACCTACCGCGTGCACGTATATCACACCCATGTACCACACCTACCGCGTGCACGTATATCACACCCATGTACCACACCTACCGCGTGCACGTATCACACCCATGTACCAACACCGCGTGCACGTATATCACACCCATGTACCACACCTACCACGTACACGTATATCGTACCCATGTACCACACCTACCGCGTGCACGTATATCACACCCATGTACCACACCTACCACGTGCACGTATATCACACCCATGTACCACACCTACCACGTGCACGTATCACACACACACCCATGTACCACACCTACCGCGTGCACGTATATCACACCATGTACCACACCTACCACGTGCACGTATATCACAACCCATGTAGTACCACCACCTACCGCGTGCACGTATATCACACCCATGTACCACACCTACCGCGTGCACGTATATCACACCCATGTACCACACCTACCACGTACACGTATATCACACCCATGTACCACACCTACCACGTACACGTATATCGTACCCATGTACCACACCCAAAGAAATTTTTAAATAAAAAATATTACTTCTTTTTTAAAAATTACTCCTCAGATCCTGTATGTTCCATTTAAAAAGTAATAATTTAGGTTAATTGAATTTTTATGTCAATATTCTGGTATGTGAGCATAAAAGATAATTTTAAGAGGAAGAAAATGGTATGTCTGGCCCACATGGTTTGTGTGCAAACACTGGCTTGACTGTTTTCTTCAGTAAAACAACTGGTTGAGGCGGACCTCAAGCATCCCTAGTGTAAATCAGCGTAAAGGGAGACAGACAAAGTTGAGCAAGTGTCGATCACTCTTCATGCTAGCCCCTGAGTCTGTGTTGGTCTGCCTCCCATCAGGGCTGCACTTTATTTGTGACCACTGCTAGGTTAGCAGCCTTTTAAAAACTGAATTAAAATGTTACAGCTAAACATCTCCACTAAATGTTCACCTATAAAGGCCAGTTCAACTCAGTTCCATCAAGCATTTTCTTAGAAGGTCAGGTGGACCAGCTGCATATTTCTCTTGGGTTAACCAAGTCTCATAGCTTTTTACACCCTTACCAAGCATAGATCGGAAAATTTCAAATCCAAGGCTTTTTCAGAGTCGGTAAAGCTGTTTCTGGTTGCGCTCAAGGGGGATCTCTTCTCTTTCATGTGCCTATGAGCCATATTCTTTCCAGTCTTCAGGTCCTGTCACCTCCATAGTCTTTTCCAGCTGTTTCCGTTCATCCCTTAGGGTTCTACAAATATGTGTTGATGATTGGACTGAAGATCCTGTGTGTGTTTGTGTGTATGCATGTCTGCAAGGGTATGTGTGTGTAGATATGAGTGTAGGAATACAGGTGTGCAGCTCTGTGCAAGGGTATGGGTATGTTTTTGTGTGTACATGTGCATACACAAAAGTGCATACATGCATATGTGTATGCATGCGTGTATAAATAGGTGTGTGCATATATACATATAGATTCACAAATCTGTGTACATATGTGTGTGCATTCATGTTTGTGGGTGTCATACCTCTTTACATCTGTAAGTATGGTTATGTGTGGGCATGTATGTGTACACAGGTGCTCACATGAGTGGGGAAGGGAGAGCAGAGATCAACCTCAGAGGTTGTTTCTCCAGTGCTGTCCACCAGGCATTTTGTGCCAGGATCTCTCATCGGCCTGGAACCTTAGACGAGGCTGGCGAGCCAGTGAGCCACAAAGATCCTTCTGTCTCTACCTCTTCAGCTCAGGAATTGCAAGTATCTGCCGTCACACAGATTCTTCATGGGTGCTAAGAATCAAATTCTCATTCCCATACTTTTATGGCAGGCCCTTCCCTAGCCATCTAAGCCGTAGCCACAGCCCAAGAGAGTGAGGTCCTCCAGGGATCCTTCTGAGAGTTCTTTGCCTTCTTTCTTCTTCCTTCTCCCTTTGAGCTTTGCTTCCACATGTAACTGCCAGTTGGAGTGAGAAAAGCCTGCATGGCATTACAAAGGCACTGAAGTGTGGGACCGAGCCTGCCAACAGCAGGAAGCTCATTTTGTAAGGAGGCGTGTGAAGAGGAAGAACCAACCTGGAGAGCACAGAGGCTGCAAAACAGCACCAGTTAGCAAAGCTTCCGAGGTGACCTTCAAGACCTGAAGCACACAGAATGAGAAAACAGCCCTGACAAAAATACTAATAGTCTTCAGTATACACTTGTTGCTTCTCCAAAGGAATCACCGAGTCCATCTCCAGAGCAGAAGCCATGTCTGCATTGTGAATCACTTCTAGGCCAGTGCATACGTACATATGATGATATCACTGGTGAGCCATCCATTATGTGCATAGCTTTCTTACAGGTTTCACATGCACTTTTAGTTTAAACCCGGATGGCAGTGAATTTTCTGATTGAGAGAGCTAAGCCTTTGAGGAGTTAACAAAACTCTCTGAAGGACACAGATGCTGTGGGTTAATGCTATATTCAGACTACGTGAGTCTTTGTAACTGCCAGGAAGAGGAAGGCAGCTTACTGGAAACCCCAGTGGGGGCTGAAGAGATGCCCTGTGAATTGAAAGCACTTGCTGCTCTTGTTGAGGACCTGAATTTGGTTCCTTGCACACAGCTTGTCAGGCACCTCACAATCATCTGTAATTTCAACTCCTTCGGATCCAACACCCTCTTCTGGCTTTCAGAGGCACCTACACTCATGTGAACATGTTCATGCAAATACTACCATGCACACATTTAAAAAGTATTTCAAATCAAATCAAGTATAATGGAAACCAAGGATAAAGAAAATAATCCCTACCTGTGAATGGTATGAGGTACTTTCAACTCCAGGAGCTTACTCAAGTAACCTCATATGGAATGGGCCTTGTTCTCAGATTCTAAATAAGGGGAAAGACAATTCTATTGGCAGGATATTGGCAAGGACAGAGCTACAGTGCAATAATGTAGACACTGTGACAGCTAAAAATGTTTGTAAGTAGGGGTGAACAGCTGTCCATGGTCCTGGAAGATGATATTAGTTATGAGGTTACTTCAGAGAGTAATATTGAATTTTCCCCTTGATATATTTGGTGTTTTTGTTTTCAACACAAGGGTAGGATGCTGGGATTCTGGCTACAGCTAACTCGGCCTTCTCTGTTCATCTACATGTGGTCTGGAAGCTTCTGCCACTCATGTAGTGGGCCAAAGCTGGCAAGACTAGGAACTGCGCCTAAAAAAAATCTGCATCTCACCAGGGTGTCTTAGGAAGGCTGTCACTGTGTTTAATATTGGTTGCTTTCCTTCCCAGAAAGTCAAACTGTGGGACAGACGTCCAGACACTAAAGATGCTGGAAAGAAAGATACAGCAGGCAAAGATTATAAATACATCAAGAATCTGGGCATAGATGACATTTCATAAAGTCTTCTGAGGGGATTTGGACTCTGGTCAAACATTGAAAGCAGCTTTTGAGCACGCTTTATTTTGAAAACAGATTCAAATCGGATGGAAATATTCACATGTAACTCAAAGGATGTCTCTGGGAATAAATGTTCCAATGTTCTCCCTGGCAATGGTCTTCAAAGAACCAAGAAAAATCTAGGGCTGGCTTAAAGTGTTAGATGATTTAAAACTAGTTAGCATGATCAAGAAGAGTAGTGGCTGTGTTTCTACCAGCTTCACCGCCTGCTAAGTCAGCCTTGACACAGAGTCTGAGACTGCTGCTTCAAACAGGAGGATATTAGCCACAGCTGCACCACCATTATGGCAAAACTGTCCATTACATAGCTAAGCTATCCCTAGGATGCTACTAACTGGTGATTTCTAAGCTATATTTAAAAGGCAGGTACTTCAGGAGACCTGAGAGTTCAGCTCTGTCTCCTGGGGGCATACATATTCAGAAATCACTATGCTCATTACCCACTCCCATCCCCTTTCAGAGATTTACAATGGATACTAAATTATGTTAAGCACTATGAAAATTCTATAACTTAGGACCTTATCTAAAACTGTATTTTTCTTGTATTTTAGGAGGGAAGGGGGAAATTTAATGTTTTCCTTTTTCTTTATCTCTTTGTGTGTGCTAAGTGTGTGTGTGAGAGAGAGAGAGAGAGAGGAGAGAGAGAGAGAGAGAGACAGACAGACAGACAGACAGACAGACAGACAGAGACAGACAGAGATAGAGACAGAGACAGACAAAGAGACAGAGAAAGGAGAGAGACAGAGACAGAGATACAGAGACACAGAGACAGAGACAGAGACAGAGACAGAAAGCACTCATGTTAAGATGTAAAAGCCACTAGACAACCTCAGATGTTGGTCATTGCTATCTTGTTTGAAAATGGGCTTTGTTGTAAACTGCTGTATACACCCAGTTTAGCTGGCCTGTGAGCTTCTGAAGATTATGTTTCTGCCTCCAATCTCCTCATAGGGATACTGAGATCACAGATGAATATTATGACATCTAGCTTTACCTGGGATTAGGGAATTTGAACTCAAGTCTTCATGGTTCCCTGGCAACTGTTTTACCCACTGAGACATCTCATTAGCCTATGTTTTCCAGTTAGCCCCATCCACATAGCTATTTCTAATTGCTATGATGAAAAATCATAATTCAAGAGACAATGGAATCCTCTTTTTCCACCATGCACAGAACAAAAATATCCTTCTGAAAACCCTGAAGTCCTCAGTCTTATCCATCAGGATTTTAATACATTGTCTCTAGACTTCTAGAATGTCTCAGCAGAGTTAACAACCAATCGGCTAAGCTAGTGGATGAATTTGTCTAAGCAGTCATCTGGACATGCCAAAGTCCTCCCGAATGTTAGCACAGAATCTAAGGAGCATCATCAACTCGAAAACTACAGATGGACTGTGGGCCATCACAGAATGATTAGTGAATATGCACTGTCTTAAAGTATTCTTCCACACAAGGTGACATTTACTCAACATTTTCATCTTAGGGATGGTGCCATCAGCAATCCTAGAATATCCATGTTTTTATTTGCTAAAGTCCAGGTAATCACTGGTTATCAGAACTGGCTTATCAGTAAGGCATGCGAGATTTATGGAGAAAGATTTAGAATTCACAGCATGATAATAAGGGGATGGGGAATAGCAAGCAGGAAGAAAAATGGTGAGACTAATAAAGATGAAATAGAAGAGTCCAGAAAACTAAGGAAGTCATAACAATTGCCTGTTAATGAAAAATATGGAAAGCCATTGTTTCGGACTGAGCAAGTGCACAAAGCTCCCAAAGGCCAGAAAGAGCCAGGATAGGATTCATTCTTGCTAAATGCTACACATATTAGTGGGACTTTAAGGAAATATTAACAGACGAGAATTTTTGACCACTCCAAGAAACAGGACAGTCCAGCTTATATAAATTAGTAAAATAAACAATAAAATAAAATGTTTAAATACTTTATAGAAACTTGATTAAGCTTTATTTAATCTTAATAAAAAAGTAATCCAGCATTAACCAACCCACTTTTGAGGCTGTTTTCCTATTCCAACAGTCTCTCACTGTCCAGAAAGTTGCTAGCAAAACCTACTTTGAAAGCTCTGTTTCTACATTCTGACAGTGTCTAGTCTGGGAGTGTACCCTAGAGAATGGAAGTAGTCCAGATTCACAAATCCAGAGTAAAAGCCAATTCAATGTAGAATTGAATTGCTTCGATTTTGCATCTGACATTCAGAACAAGGCAAGCTCGTCAAGAGTCAAGTTACCATTGCAATTAGACATTAGGCCAACTTATGCCTCCCAATGCTTATTTAAAAAGCGATTCAGTTTTGCTGCCCTACTCCACAAAGCCCTATGTGGTCTTCTATGTCTTTCCTACTCTACTTTCTCTCCTCAGTTTATGCTATTCAAATGATAATCATTTTGTTTTGCTTAGCCTTTGAAACCCTTTCTTCTTTATCTAAAACTTCAGTGAAACCCGGTGAATGTATCAGTAACTAATGTGCTGCTCTGTGTGAAAGCAAGGGAGGTAGACCACTTCCTCCACCGGAGACATTTTATTCACAGCAGGATTACTGTATGGTTTCTTTGCTTTGTGTCATGTATCCATTCATGAATCCTATGCATGTCAGTGTCTTTTAAACACTAATGAACATTACCAAATCACAGGAATCACAAAAGCTCATGCTGAACACAACTTCCTGTGAGGAGTTTCAGGTTGAGACTACAGACACGTCCATTAGTTTCCTGAACTGCAGTCTGGCTGCCAGCTTTGGATCATACCTTCAGTTACAATGCCCTTGCTGCAGGCTGAATATTGCCCACATTAAAGGTAGCATAAGACTTCTCTTGTGGCAACGAAAGGCTTTAAACATGGTGAGCATCCATGGGGATTGGTTATTAGTCCACAGAGCTATGGCTTAATTCAATGACTCCTCTACTCAAAACTCAACATCAGCAGACTTCAATGCTTTCTAAACTTCAGTGTAACATCACATGAAAATGCCTTTGAAACTGAGACATTAAAAGCCAAGGGATGTAAATACTTACAAATGTATATGAAGTTGAGCTGTTTGTTTGTTTGAGACAGAGGTTGGCCTTGAACTCACCATGTAGCTAAGGATACTCTGGAGCTCCTCATCCTCCTGCCTTCA
Organism: Acomys russatus; assembly: GCF_903995435.1. Lineage (NCBI taxonomy): Eukaryota > Metazoa > Chordata > Mammalia > Rodentia > Muridae > Acomys > Acomys russatus. Next base: position 66,682 of record NW_026131684.1, read on the forward strand.
CCTTCTGAGTTCTAAAATTATATTTGTAGTACTCCATGTTTATATGTAGACAGGCATCAAACATAGAGCTTCATGCGTGCTCGACAAGCATGTTACCAAGTGGCCTGCAACCCAGCTCCTGAGGTGTGCCAAGAAGTCTCAGAAAGCAGATTAGGGGATAGCTTCCACCCCAAATTAGATCTATCCCATGAACTGGCTTTGGGTATTGGATAGGCTTTGGGTTCCCCAAGACATGATGAAACCTTAATAACATAAGGTTGGAGTCATTCCCTGAAGTACTGCTGTACTTAGACCCAGTTGTATCACTTGGGTAAGAAGAGTGGAAATCAATATCCAAGTAGATAAAATAGTACTATAAACGCAGACTAGACCCCAGATTAACAGGGCTTCACTGGGAGTGGGACAAAACAAAGGTCCTACTACCTAACTGCAGAAAAATCTGCAAAATAGAGCTAAAGCCTGCTGGTGGATGTATTGGTTATCTTTCTCAGTTTTTTTTTTTTTTACTATATTTCTGACAAAAAAAATCTTAAGGAAGAAGGATTTATTTTGGCTAATGATTTAGGGATAACCCATCGTGACAGAAAGGCCTGTTAACTGGAGCCCAAGGCAGCTGGTTACACTGCGCCTTCAGGCAGGGAGCCTCGAGAGGAACCCTGTGTGCAGTTCACTTTCTCCCTTCTCTGTGTTTCAGGACCCCATCCTATAGAACAGTGCTTTTTGCATGTAGCCTGAGTCTTCCTGCTTCTGTTTAATCTCATCTAGAAGCCTCTCACAGGAATACCTGAACGCTTGTTTCCATGGTGATTCTGGATCCTGTTAAGTTGATCACATTAACCATCACAATGACACAGAAATAAATATCTAGATATTTCTGGAAAAATAGAGTCTGTTTTGCTTGGTAAATTTGGAATGGCAAAAATGACTCAGTCACTAAGAGCACTTGTAGAGGACCCAGGTTCCCCATCATCCACATTGGCAGCTTGCAACAACCTGTAACTCTAGTCCCAGGGGATCTGGCTCCCTCTTCTGTTTGTCATGGACATCTGGATTCGCATGAAGTACATACAAACAAGAGGGAACACAGATGTACACATACAAATAAAAATAAATCTTAAAAATAAAGTATAAAGGTGTATAAAAGACATATGCAAGGAGTGATGGAGCAGAGAACTTTTGTAGTTTGTCAGCTCTGGAAGAAGAGCCGGATTCCATGAACAGCCACATTCACTTCTAATGCAATCCAGGAATTCCAAATATAAGGTACCCCATTTTTATGACAGAAAGAAATTACAAAACACCTCCAAAAACCCTAGTCTGCCTTTCATTTTTTTTTCCTGTAAGTTTTTCTCCGACAGGCCATCGTGCTTCATCACAGGCGATAATTGCTTTAAGTGTAGCTGTTCTACCGACACTGCCTATTGTCCACAAACTACCTTGGAGATCCGTGTGGGTATTGGTTAGCCTCTTGTTCTCTTAGGTTAAAACAAGAGTGCAATTATCTTTTTATTCATGAGCGCTTCCTGGTATCTGCTTGAAAGTGGCAGCTGAAAGTGGAGGTCATTGAGCATTTTCAAATCTGTCTGCTTGAGGAAAGAAGACCTTACTGAATAGGTGTTCACCCAGGCCTCCCATTTTATAGAAGCCAACTCACCCCCATTTATCTTTTATCCCTCACCAAATTCAAAATTCTGATGAATGTGGAAGAAAACTCAGGAAACCAATAGTGGCCCCGTCAAAGCCTCACCATCTTCCAGTTAGGGTGCTTGAGTTTAGATTGACTGTGATGCCTGAGGAATGCTCGATCAATTCTGCTAAAATACCTCTTAGCTCCTCATTCTGCTCTTGGGTCATAAGTACTAAACAGCTACCTGAGAAAAACCACGGGAGGAAAGCCCACGCTAATGCATTGTTTAATTGGCTGGTGAGCACAATAATTTGTTTCATTAACTTGTTTTCACTTCTGAGTTGTCAGTGTATATTAGAGGAATCAATCTTGTGTGCCCGCAGAGGTGCAGATGTTACAGGGTCTCGTTCACCCAAGGTAGGAAGTCTGAAGTCACTGGGAAGCCACATAATTAAGCTGCAGTTTTCTTTTGTCAGGATGCCAAATCAAAGCCAGAAGGACAGTTAACATTAATCATAAATTTCAGAGCCCTGGACAACACACACTATGACAACAACAACAACAAAACAACAACAACAACAAAGATCTCTGATACTTTAAACACAAGAAAAGAAAGAGCACTAAGCAAAATCTCCCATAATATAAGTATTTGCTTAACATTACCCTGGGCTGTTTTTACCTCATTCTTGTCAGAGTGATGTCTTTAGTCTATTCTCATTTTAACTATGACAGTAAATGAAAGTGAGCCAAGGAAGATACTGCAAGCATTATCCAGAACAGCAAAACTTCCCAGCATTCTTTAGCCCTGAAACCCCTTCCCAGATCTAGCCAATGGTCAGAATATTCTCCACAGTTGAGTGGAGAGTGTGATATGACTTTCTCACGTACTCTGGTGCCTCACATTTGACCATGTCCCCTGGAGGGGGAGACCTGGTGGCACTCAGAGGAAGGACAGCAGGTAGCCAAGAAGAGACTTGATACCCTATGAGAATATATAGGGGGAGGTGATCCCCCTCAGGAACAGTCATAGGGGAGGGGAATAATGGGAAAATGGGGGGGGGGGATGGGAGGATACAGGGATGGGATAAACATTGAGATGTAACAAGAATAAATTAATAAAAAAAATAAAAAATAAAAATAAAAAAATAAAATAAAATAAAGAAAATACACACAGAGAGAAATGGAAAAAAAAAAAAGCAGTAAATGAGTCCTCCTTTACTTAACTGTTTTTGAGGTAGTTCCTTGGCAATAGATCATTGCTACATTGGGATCCTATGATTTTAATTTGTATTTAAGATGGAATTTATAAAGCTTATAAATCATCATCTGCACTTACCATATTTTCACATTTTAAGAAGGAGTGGTGAATTAGAAGAAAAATGTACATGAGCTCATACAGTTGGACACTTAGTCACTGTCCATGGTGCCATTTGAGAAGGCTGTGGAACCTTTGGAGCTGGAGCCTTGTGGAGGAAGTACATGTCTGAAGATGGGCTTGGAGAGTTCATGACATTCTGCACCTCTCTCTTGCTCTTTCCTGTAGGCAAAGATGATGCGATCATGCAGCTTCCCGCTCCAGCTGCCATGCCTTCCAGGAGGAAGGACTCCATCCCTGCTGCACTGTAAGCCTGACTCTTAAACTACTTTTAGTTGTGGCATTTTACCATAGCAGGAGGGATAAACAAACACAGGAGGTAAAAGTAGATTTAACCAATAATCCAAACAGATATAGACATATAGTGACTGCTTTGGATTTGCTTATTTGTTTTCTTTCGGGTTTTTTTTTTTTTTTTCTTATTCTTTGTTTTCAGATTTTTATCTCAAGTATTCTCAAGAACTCATCCCTTTCTCTACTACCTCCTGTAGTTCTCTAACTCTGTAAGTAGAAATGCTGGATTTTTAAAAAATTTCTTGATAAAATGGAAGGTTAGGAGCTGCTCCCGAGTGGAATGTGGAAGGAGAAGAGTCAGGATTATAGACCTGAGTTTATTCCTGAAGGCAGAAGAAAAAAGAATCCTTGGTAACAAATACAAGATCCTCCCTAGAGAAGCAGACAGGGAAGGCCACCGGCTGGCACCCAGCACACCCTGCAGCTCGCACAAAATGGAGTTCACAGAGCTGCCAGTTAATGGAAGTCTTCACTCGATGTGGGCTCTGCAGAAGAGGCAACTGGGAGAGAGAGATACTGCAGCAGTGCCAAGGAGAAACAATGAGGGGCTGAGTCTACTGTGGTATTACACACAGTCTTAGTAGCCCAGGCCAGATGTAGAAGCTACAGGGCAAGTTTTGAACAGGTGCCTGATGAAGACTCTCCAACTGCTCTGAGAGTGATGCAGCTGAGAGAAGCAATCCTGCCACTGCCTGGGTGAGCAGCAATGTGGGAGTATGGGACGCTCACTGAGTGTTCCACCTATGAGAGCAAACACTCTCCTATAGGAGCCATGGCATGGCAGCTAAGGTCAATCCAGTATGTAACACCTCCCCCCAACAAAGAAAAAGGTAAACAAATGTCTAGGAGGCCTTCTACATCCCCCAAAGCCTAAGCCACAGAAGGTCTCCCTGAACACAGGATCTAGACATACCAAAAGGACCATGGACACTGGAATGAGACAAAGACTCGGAATTGTTAGAAAATGGCAGTTAATACCGACAACAGTC